>NW_028322118.1:4142163-4295576 GCF_001445615.1 Aspergillus lentulus
CTCTTTGACCATTCTGAACCTCCCATTCCGAAACACAATGGATGCACGTCCAAGAAAGGCCCGGGGCCAAAGAAAAAGCGCACAGACGCTGCGAATAAGCGCACTAAGTCCGAAAACAAAACGATCACTGGGAAAGTGGCGAAATCCGGCATTACCGAGACTACACAATCTGAAGATAAAATCAAGGAACTTGTGACATCGGACGTTTCGCCGGGAAAAAGTCCTGCGAACAAACTGGAGTTGGAGAAGGATGGCTTACAGCTTGAAGTAGCTATGAAGAGAAGGCTAGATTGGACGCCTACCAAGGACACTGGCAAGCAAGCCGTCGCATTGGATGATACTGGCGACAATAAGACTCGCTTCGGCGACCTTCTATCCGAATATGGCTTTTTGAAAGCCGCCACCGATTCTCAAGGTGACTTAAAACTCTCTGATGGCGGCGCTCCAACAAAGCGCAGGCGACTAGAGGTACGTGTTCTATGATTGTCATCAGCCTGCAACGCATTCTGACCTTTCTGCAGCTTGTAGACACTCGAAACCCATCAAATCCTAAGCGCACATCGCCGGACGCTGATAGCAACCGTTCAAATGTCCGCAGCACTCGATCCTCGAAAGCCCCAGCAGCCCAAGGGAAGCCGAAGAAAAGAAGCAGAAAGATTACAACTCTTACTGGCCGTGTGACAGCTCTATACACCAATGATTGCACAGATCACTTGGATGAAGCAAACACCATGATTAGAGCCACAGAAGATGTCGGCAACAAATTGTTCTCTAAATCCTTGGACATCGACTCTTGTGTTCTCCCTCCTGAGGATGCCGTCGATTACTTGAAGGATCAGGATTTGATGTTCGGAACGTGCAGTCAGCTGGAGCGGGAAGACTCGCCAACGATGCTCAGAGATATGCAAAAGGCAATACGCGCATCGGAAAATAGTATGCTTGAAAACCGCAAGCCTTCTTCGACCGCAAGGGCGGGGTCTGGGTTATATTCTCATACCGCAGTATCGCGCTTCCAAACTCCAAGGGATTTGTGGTCTGTCGCAGCCAGAGATATGGATGGATCCCTAGCTGAAATTGAGGTGCTGGATATGGTAGACATTACCGACATTTCTGAGCTTCCGCCAAAACCCAATGGCGGGCTACTGGACAGAAGTGGAAAAAAAGACGAGGACACAGTGCCTCAGGGAGAACCTTTCCGGCCTGTAGAGATCACTGACGTGGTTGAGGCTCTAGTCGATGTACACACGGAAATCTTGGCAACAAGCGAAACTAAACCGGGAGAAACCGCTTGCGGGGCGTCGGAAATTCGTCCAATGCCACGATTCGCTGATTGGAAGGACTCTGATTTGTCAAAAAAAGTCGGATTGTATGGTTTCAAGGCAATGAAGAGTCGCAGGAAGATGATTGAAGTGCTTGAAAGATGCTGGAAGGCACAACACGTGAGCACGCGGACTGATGTCCAAGATGTTCCAGGAAAACCAGACGATGGCTTGACGACAAAGGCTGGCACAATTCAATCTCAGACAAACAAGCAAGCCTCGAAAACGGATGCAGCTGAAAAGACGAAGAAGGAGAGTGCATGTCTCAAAGAAGAGGCGAAATCGAGCACAGCTCTGGAGGATACACCGAGTCACACCGCTAACGGATCGAGTCAGGTGTTGACGAAGTCGTCGTTCGCGGATGTGGAGGAGATTGAGGATTCGGAAGATGAGGTCATACCATCTCCCAGTCGGCTGCAGAGTCGTTACAAGCGCCATATCTCAGAAAGCAGGAGCAGTCAGCCTCTGCCTGTTTCAGCTACGCCATCCACACCATCCAGTCCGACGCGGACAAATCTTGACTCCGGCACCAAACCGTCTCCTTCTGGTCTTGCAGCAAAGTCTAGTCTGCCAGATCTGGCCAGCCAGATAACCAAGGCTGTGCGATTGCAGCCACGGTCGTTCTCCGTTGACTGCAAGCGCCCTAGCTGGCATGAGAAAATCCTGATGTACGATCCCATCATCCTAGAGGATTTTGCTACCTGGCTCAACATCGAGGGACTGGGGCTTATCCACGAGGACAGAGAAGTTAGTGCAGAGTTTGTGAGGCAGTGGTGTGAGAGCAACGGCATCTGCTGCGGTTTCCGGAAGAATAGCAGACCGTCCGAACGGTAGGCATCGTCTGCTATGAGGCAAACATTGAAGATTTTTTTCTCGTTTGCGCATCATCGGTTAGAGGCATATTGATCTGGAGTTTTGGTCTCTTTATACTTCTATATAGCGATTGGGAAGATACCCCTGGGATTGGCTGGAGCATAAGTGGGCGTCGTGTCATCTTTTTATAGATCCAATTATACTAGATCCTCTCGGTAGCGATAAGAAATAGATCATATCCATGGGGTTATGGATTTGGGCACAGTACGCAATACCTAGGTCATAATTAAATTCAAATAGATTAAAAGTACATGGCTTCAGCCTTCTGAAGAGATACATATAACGCCTCCCTTATAAGGAGCTCGTTTCAGGGGGATTCCTTTTCTTCACTTGCAAACTCCAGAAGAGGCCTTCTCATCTTGCTGCACCATCCCACGGGTATCGATCAGCATTCGCCTTCAGGGTCCATGAGAGCTAAGAGCGTAGAGTAACTCACCAAGCAGTATCCGCTCTGGCAGACACCCATACTTCCGTCCTTCTTGCAGGTTTGACCAGCCGGGATCTATACCACCGCATTAGCAGTCTTTCTCAATCCAATAAAATAAGCATGGCTTCCGGCCTTGCATACAGTAGCTGCGGAGGTAGTAGGCGCAGTGGGAGCCGCGAAAGCAGTGCCGAGGAGGGCGAGAGCAGCAAAGAATGTGAATCTCATGTTGTCTGAATGCTTGAGATCAGGGGAAAAGAATGAGTGGCTTGAGTTCGGTGGTTGAAATGAGCGTAAGATATTATTTAAGCGTGTCAGGAAGGAGTGTGTGCTTGATACTTGTGCTTCGAATGAATGTTCGCTCAAGTGAAATGGGTTTATAAGTAGCTGTGCCGCCTGCTTTGATCTTCAGGGTGATGCGTTGGTTTCTATGTATAGATGGTGCGGGTGTGGAGTCACTGGAGTGTGCCCTCAGGACTCAGGAACAGTCCTCTTCCTCAGGGGAGATGACGTGGCTGGGTGGTACCTAGTAGTAGATCGGTCTGTGATGGAGATTCCCCAGTGGATACAGATTGGATGGTTAAACAGCGACCATCTTCGCTTGTGGTAGATATTCAGTGTTTGGGAATGTTTTGTGATATGTACTTTTGCTTTTGATTGAGATACGCGTACTAAGTGATCGGTGCACTTCCTCAAGAGCAGCAAGCAAGGAGTGAAGTGATGATGTACATATGTCAACATTGTAAAGCACTTTAAATCATGGACTCCTGAAGGCTGACCTTATTTGTTGTTTATTTGAAGAAGTTGCTGTGGCCGGTTATTTCTCAAGAAAAGTTCTTCCTTCAGTTGCGTTCACAGTCAAGGTAGAAGTGCGTATCGTGTACGCTCCTGGCAGACAGTGGAGGCCAACATCGACGGACGGTGATGTCACGGGAGGCCAGATGTGGACTTGGGGGACTCCCGATGATTTCCAGCATAGGAAGGACAGGATGCAGATGAGACGTGTCATGTAACTATCACCACACTATAAGCAAATAGCATTGTCCATCACATTAGGATTCTCTAACGATTCTGGTCCTGGACAATGCATGAATGACATATCTAAAAGCGAGACAGAATCAGGGGCAGCCCCCTCAATGTCGATCAACAAACGCCAACCATATCTAAGCCAAAGGATAAAGGATATGCGACGCAGTTAAACTCAGAGTCAAGTAGAAGGGTAAGAAGATGAAGTGCAAAAAATAGCACCATGCAGTACAGCATTCCAAATGGCCAAGACACCTTGCACATTTTTGTCGTCGCCGAACACTAACGCCGGCTTGCTCAGCATTCGGGAACACATATAAGTTGTGCTGCTTCGTGTTGCTGTCAGTAATTTCAAGAGCAGTTGGTTAGTTCTGCTGAGGACCGTCATTGTCTCTCCCATTTTGTGAATCCCATGGAACGTCTGCCATTGCCAGTGTCGTAGTTGGACGTGCAACCTGCGGGTAATCACCTGGCTGCAAGGTAAGTTGTGCAGGGTCAATTGTAAAGAGGTCTGTCGCTGGGCCCGCAGGATTGGCAGCACTGGGATCGGACGGCTGATTGGTGAAGGCCGCGGGGCTATTTCTGTCAGCAGGTAGCATTGATAAGTCTATGGGATCCCAACCATTGCCACCATTGTCACCACCAATGGCGTTGAGGAAGGCATCGAAGTCGTTGGGATCAGCTGGTTGAGCTACGAACCCTTCGAGATCGTCATCATCGAGAACCATCGCAGTGTCATCGGCCATAGTGTCCTGGTAACCAGATTGCTGTGCTTCCAGTGCTGGTTGGCCACCACCCTGCTCGGTCACTGGGGGAAAAACCTGGTTAGCGAAAGCTGGATCATTGTTAGTAGCACCGTAGTTGGTGTTATCATTGTCTGCACTCGCCTCGGAAGATGACCGGTAAGGACTACTGCCGCTGGATTGATCGGAGGAAGAGCCTTGCTCCGGCGAAGGGGTTCTTGGAGCAGGTAGGAAATTGGCAGGTTCTTGTATTACTGGAAGATTCGGACCAGGTGGAAAGTTGAGAGGGCCTGGTCCCACCAGGCGAAAATCTGGAGGGGGTGCGGGATTGCCTGCTCCCTGTCCTGCTGGGAAAGGGTCTGAGGGAAATGCGGGATAGAGGGTTCCCTGTCCTGCCGGAGGAAGGTTTGTAAAAAGCGGCATTTGGCCACCTCCTTGCCCTACCAGAGAAGGGTTTGCAGGAGGCCTGGGATAGAGTGTTCCCTGTTCGGCCGGAGGAAGGTTTGCAGGAAGTGGCATTCGGCCAGCTGCTTGCCCTGCCGCTTGGGTTTGAGCATGCACATCGTAGGGGGCTTGGGGAGGCACTTGCCCAGCCGGTGGAGGATTCAGAGGAAATTGCTAGCCTCAAGTCAGCATCTGCACGTCTCACTAACTGCTCGACAGCATAACAGAATGGTATATGTTAGAAGAGTTGTTACTCACATTCCGGTTAGGAAAGGATGTCTGAAGGCCAGCCAGCACATTACGTAACTGCATATTCTCCAGTTGTAGCTGCTGGACATCTCGCCGGAGCAAGTGGACTTCTTGCAGAAGAAAGTCAACATCTGCACGGAGCCTTTCAACCTCAAGATTCAACCCATCTCTGGCCTGTCCGGTCTCCTGGAGAGCTCCCCGAACATAGGTCTTCTGGGTTGCTAAAGTCAATGTGCAGGGCATACCCTTTTTCACACATTGTGCGCAGCCGTCGGGCTGGTTGTCGCACTTCAACTTCTGAATCTGAACAGACGACAGTCGTTAGTCTCTATGTAGCGGAAAACTGGGCAATAGGAGGCATGCAGCTCAGAAAAATAGCAAGAGGAAAATTGAAAGAGGAGTCCACTCACGGTATCCGTTTGCGTACTCATCTATTCCATGCGTTATAGCGGAAGACAGAAAAGACAGAAGGAGGAAGGGGTTATTGATCACTTACTCTGCAATTGTCACAGGCTCTATCGGTACGTTTGGGAGGATTCTTCTCAATCCTGCTAAGAGCCGTCTCCACGGGATCTGGCACTGGGTCGGTCTTTTTGCGACGCTGCTTTTTCACCCGGGCCTGTTTGTTTGATCCAGTCGAAGGTCCTGCAGTGGACTCTTTGTTGTCGGCTGAAATCCCTCCTGCGGCTTCTTTTGCAGCTTCTTTAGCTTCCTCCACTTGTTCTAGCCGCTGTTTCCCTTTGTCTCTGCTTTGCTCAGCTTCTGCGGGAGCAGTTTTGGTACTAAGGGCCTCACCACTCACAGTCTGACTAGGAACGGCAGCTGTCGTGTTCGGAGCTTTGGCAACAACTTCAGCGTTCAACGCTGAAGAGGACTGTCCGCTGTTCGCTCCACTGCCTAGGTTTGAATCTCGTGCTTGTTTTTTCCGGTTGTCATTGCCGCTGTTGTCGACATCGTCAATTCTCCGCTTTCTCCCAGACATCTTGTCTTGATGTACTTACCACTAGGAGGTCTGCTTGGTGCAAAGGTCGTGGAAGGATCGGTATTCGAATCGGTCCTGGGCGGATAAAGCAGCGAAAGGAAGTGAGTGAGACGAAAGCTGATTGCAATATAGGACTGGTTTCTGTTGGAGACTCCCAGATGTAAAAAGAGAAAGCTGTACTTATACCTCATCTTGACGGGTTCTGCTATGCAATCCAAAATTCGGCTTCGTTATTGACACTTTCTTCACATACAGAAGAAACAAAGCATTCTGAAGCATACAATGCCAAACTGCACAAAGGGATTGGGTCATTCAGAATCCGTCATGAAGATGGTAGAGCCAGAAATAGACTTCGGTTTTGCTGGCTCGACCTGCAAGCTTCACAAAGTGCCAAAGACCTTTAGTCGTCACATTGAAAGATTCTTATTGAAAGGCGATGAAGCACAAGAAGCATTGTGAGACTTATCGCCCTCTCCAAGCAAGGGCAGCCACAGAAGGTTTACATTGTTTTGAACTTGAATTGCATCAGTGACAAAGGTAAATGTCGATGTTGAAAGAATAGCATTGAATGGGCCCTGACTTACTCTTCAATTTTCCTTTGTCTTGGCTTGCACTGGCACAAAGAGGTTATGAAAGACGATGGTGTGTCGGTAAAACATAATGAAGTTCTGGTGATCTAAAGAACAAAGGATATGCTGAAACCAAGAAGCAGGGGATCTTCAAGAAGCATAAAAGCAGACGCAAGTTCGAAATTCGTCTATTTATCCGTTCGTAGCTCCCAAAATGGAAATCAAAGAACAGCATTCTAAATCACAACAAGAAGGCCCTGAAGTGACAATATCATCAAACATGACACGAACTCTGTCACCAATCCAACCCTTGAAGGGGAATGCTGCCAAACGCTCTTCCCTCAATCAAACTCCTCCCACGCCGGAGCCCTATGCAGCCCATACAGAATTAAAAGAATGAGTCCTAGTGTAAAGGCAATGAAATGAAGGATTGCAAACGAGCCAAGGAAACCGTGGGCGATGCTGATAACTGGATATACTTGATAGAACGGTTCCAGTACGGTTACTGATTGTGGCACATAGGTGAATCCACGAAAATGGTCGAGCATCCAGATGAGAGAAAATCCTGCAAACTGATAGTGAAATCGTATGAGATGAGGTGGTAGATGGAACGTTGGAAGATAGTCAGATCCAAGAATGCGAGGGGTGATAAGGCATTAGATAAATAGATAGTTCAAGGGCAATATATGCCCATTCAAGGATTAGGAAATATCATCAAAGTGAGTAGAGCCGTGGATATAAGGTCGCAAAGATGAGGGGATGTACAAGAAACGGGCCACAATTGCGATGGCGGTTATCGAAACACTCGTCCATTCTGCGCAACGGTCTCGAAGTCAATTTTGCCTTTGTATCTGAGGGGTCCGCCGTCTTCGAGCCACGGAAGGAGGTTTTTGCACTGACTGACATCAAACGACTCCAGCTGATTGCAGCCCTCTGCGACCGCTTCAACGCCCACACCCGTGACCCGGACGCAGCCACGGACTGATAGCCGTTTGAGGTTTAAAAGGTGGAGTCCAATGCTGCGCAAGGAAGGGTCCGAGATCGCGGACCCGCAGAACGACATGTTGAGATAGGTCAACTGCGAGCATTGGAGTGCGAGAACTTCTGTCGCTGTGTCTGACAAAGCGCAGCAAAACGACTGGTCACGGTCAGCGGTTCTGCAAGATAGCTCCTGAATGGTGATGAGCTTACCAAATCCAGTTCTTGTAGCTGTTTGGCTGCGTTGGTTAGGTAGACAATGGCATTGTCGGTGAGATAAGTGCAGTCCGCCAAGGTGAGTTTGCGCAAATTGATAAATTGGGCATTTCCCCAGTATTGGAAGCCTTGGTCAGTGATTGTCGTACATCGGGTCAAATCCATCTGCTCGATTCTGGAGGCAGCGTGCGACGCAATATGGTGCATCGAGCGATCCGTGACATGTTTGCAGTATGACAAGGTTAATTTCTTTAGTTGCGGACAACCATATACAGTGCCCGCTTCAGTCTGCATCGTGGGTTTCAAAGCTGCTTTGCCCATCTTTCCAGTCTCGCCGTTGGGCTTATGTTGTCCAGGAGCAACCCAGCCAATTATCCGAGCCAGCAGCGTGTCCCCAACTTTTCTACAATTACTCAAATCAACTTCCTGTAGACCAGTCGCTTTGCCAGTCATCTCAAGAATGGCAGAGGCAGTAACATCCCAGACACTTTTCATCTTCCAAGTGACGACGTTAGCGCCGCATGTAGCGGCCAATTTCGAGAAGCCTTCATCGGTGATGTGGAAGCAATTGCTGATATCGACATGGCGAGGTCGTTCTCCCACAAAAGGGCAGATTATTTTGACCAAAACATCATCGCTGAGCTTGCGATTATATATGCTTAGATCAAGATAACGAACGAGTTCAGAGGATTTGGTAAGAATCTCAGACCAGTGCAGAGAGACAGCTCGAAGGCGCAGAAGTTCGTGAAGCTCCAGGTGCTGGAAAATCCTCACGAGTATATTGTCCGGTAGGATGCCGACGTTATCGCCGCGTGACTCGCGGCGTGTCTTCTGTGTTGCCGACAAAGTCGATGTCTCGGAAAGGGAATAGAGGGACGACCTAGTCGAACGAGTCCCAGACGGAGGTGATTGTCGCTGCTGCTCCCCAGATACCTCGTCTGGTGTCAGCGGGGCGACGGACCCGCGCCGGCTGCGTAGTCGAACCTTGTCCAAGCCAACATTCAGAAAAGGGTCAGGATCTGAGGGTTTCAACACATTCTGATCCTCCATGGCAGTGGGAGCTCGAGGGCTATCCAACTCTGTCTCTGTGAGCGTCAAAAGCGGCATTGATTGTCGCCGAGCAGCTCTGATTTTAAACTCCCCATCAGTTGGCTGATCAGCGCTTCCTGCATCTGACATGACAACGTCACCATCAGACGCAGACTGAAGTCTCTCCTTGGCCGTGTTCTCGACCTGCTGACGGACATTCTGGGGAAGCTTGTCCCAGAATTCGGCGAGGACATCGCCACTAAGCATGAGGCACTCGACTGCAGTAACAGAGCGTACCGTCGCTGTCCTGCGGGGCGCCAGCGACAGACTCACAACCTCTCCAAAGTACTGCCCTTGCTTGAGTCTTGCTTTGACTTCGAATGGTGGTTTCTCGATAGTAGTTGGTAGAGAGTGGCGGTCTTGTGCTTCCGCTCTTTCCGTGAGAACTTCAACTTCGCCTCGCACAATGAAATAAATTTCACGTCCCTGGGAGTCTTGTCGGATAATGTCCGTGAATGGAGGGTACGATCGTGGTTGAGCATTGAGCCCTAGAAAGTGTAGTATGTCCGGGGGAAGGCTGGAGAAGAGAGGCAATTCCTTAAGCAAGAGGCGGACATTGACCGACCCGTTCGCCAGCGCGCTTGAAGAAGCATCTGCAACACGGACTCCAGGACTTGGCGATTTGCGCTTTTTGTTGCCAGCCTTCAAGGATGTGCCTTCACGTTCGATAGGTGACAGGCCCCCAGAGGACGAATCTCTTAGTCTCTTCGAGCCTCTGCGGGCAGGGCTAGTGAGGTCAGCCGAAGGTGTTGAGGTTTCCTTCTTCTTCTTCGCCAGTATCATCAATCGTTCCTGGGCCTCATCCCGTATCGCTCGCTCCACCTCTGGAAATCGGGGGAGAATGTTCCTGAAGTCCTCTTTGGACAGAACAACCAGTAGACATCGCGTTCGAGCGATGATGGTGGCTGTTCGGGGCCGGTCCATCAATACCCCAATCTCGCCAAAGAACGCGCCCGGTTCCAAATCGGCATAGATACTTTCCCCATCGCGCGAAGTGACTGAGACAGCGCCCCGAACCAACCAGTATATCGCCTTGGCCTCGTCACCCTCCGTCAGGATATAATCGTTCGGAGCACTGAGTTGGGGGCGGAGATGCTGTGCGACCTCCACCAGAAACGATTCGGGGGTGGATTGGAACAGGGGAAAGGAACGTAGTCGATCAATCAAGTCCAGAGGTAATGCTTGGATATGTGAGGATGCCAACGGGGACGGTCGTGCAGGTCGATTTGGATTTGTGACTGAGTCGAATGAGTGTATTAACGAGACGGTATCGGAGACGGGCGTGACGGCCTTGGTTCCTCCGCCAGCCCTGCCGTGACGCCGCATGATGGATGGGTTGCAATGGCTTGCGAATTGGGTACGGACTCCAGAAAGAACTGATCTTGTGTCGTCCGATTAAGCAGCATATAGTTCGCCGGGAAGCGATCAATGGGCCGATGACGTCGACGAGAAAAGTGATCACGGGAGCTTCAGAAAAGCACCGCCGGCGGGGCGGGGAGGACAAGGACGGGCGTCAGTAATGGCGCGACATTTGAAGTCGTGGAGTTTTCGACAATGACGATGCAGCGATGAGATAGGAACTGGGACTTTTCAACGATTTGCGAAATTTCGCAAAAGAAGAAGCATAGCACACAGGGTAGTACTAGTACTAGGTGCTTAGCGGACGGCAGAAACCGTTCCAACAGAATAATAACCCAATGTTAATGGAAAGCGGGGATCACCAACGTCAAATCATAGTGGGAGTGTGGTAGAGCTCCACCACTAATTCAGTAGAGCCAAGTCAGTAACCTACTACTCCTTCTGCTGTCTTCCCCGGGGGTGTTTGTAATATTTCCTATCCCACAGGGATAGAAAGTTTATATGTGTATGACGAAGAGGCTGAGGAGGCTGAAAATGCAAGACAGAATATTGAGTAATGCTCAGCAGGGGAAGGAATCATCGATCCTTGTACTGCAAATGCGGGACAACAATTTGAGTCGGGAGATTGGCCATGTATATGGGAGCCGACACAGACAAAGATGTCAGTGGTGGGGTACTCGCAGTTATCTATCCAACAGTGCCGACAGCAGCGGTCAGAATTTATCTAATCTAGGTAGGATCAGCAGGTAATATAGGTAAAGAACGATACCAATCACACATCCAATGGTAGGAAGTAAATACTTTGGTATGTTTAGATATTAGGGTGCTCAATCTACGTGAAGAATTTTAGGATTGTTTCATCTTCATTGGCATTTCTCTGTGCTTTTGAGTCCCTTCTTCCATTCGCTTTCAGACGGTTTTTTAGTCCAGCAGAAGGATTCGGCAGCTGCCCGAGTAGACAGCCATTGTTTTAAGGCTTCCATACTAACTGTAGGTATCTACTTTGAGTACTCCATACGTCTACGGAGATCGTCGGTTGTATTTTCAATGGGTAATGCAGTGAATATGCAGATTATTAAATTTCGACAGCCACAGACGTTCAGAACTTTGTGTCCTAATAAAGATGCCTACGGAGGATTTATGTAGCCCTTACATACCCACCGATAATGTCACCTGATCATTGGCTAGGACAGGTACATACCCTCCAATTCAGCACTTGTAGTGATCGGACTTGGCTGGCTCAGCAGCCGTACGATAAGCATTTTCAAATCTACAACCTGTTGTCACCTCTTGATTATGGACATCTACGAGAAATTTGTACGCACGACTAGCAGGAAATGCCAAAGCCATTGATATTATCTTGAAAGACCTAGTCTCCTTTGTTCTAGCACCAGGAGCGGGACATTATGCTTCCAGACTCGAAACCAGTATCAAATCTGAGACTTCGAGAGTACATAGGCTAGATAAAGCCTGAGAATCATAAGATCACAGTTAGAGAGTGCAACTCCCTCATAGTGTGGACGATATACTCGGTGGGAGAAACATGACTCTTTCCCAAAGGGAAGGCGACTTGTCTCGTACCTCACTGCTAGATAGCCCGTAAATTGAAAATGAGGGGCAGCTGCCAGACTGCTCATCGACGACAGTCCAAGCCTGCCAAACAGCCATAACTGAGTTCAACATCGATGCTGTCACTTCAGCCTGGGAGGGAATGGTATCATCGAGGGACGATAAGATTGTTACCCTACCAAATCTCATTGTGCCAAGTTGTTTTTTCCTTTTTGCGGATTTGGGTGATGTAGACCTCGGTCAAAGGCATCACTTTCTGCCTGAAGTTAAGTATCAGGGGAGTCTGACATTCAAGCCGCGACCGAGATTCTGCACCCATCTACCGTCACTTCTGTGCTGACCATCAAGGTATCTCGAGGTGATGCGCAGGTGGAAAGACAAGTCGGATCTCGGGTTCACTATCGTCACCAGAGGGAGGAAAGATTCAGTTGCGAATTTGCCTCAATCCTCGCTTTTGCGCCCGCGGTTGCCTAAAATGAAATCGACATAGGCTGGACGGTTTCCCTTGAGAGTCTCAAGAGCATCCTGCATTAGCCCATAAGCCAGACTCAATTTCAAGCCGAGTTTCGTTGTGCGAGCAGCCGTATAGACGTCGTGTCGGGCTATGGAATATCTTCGGTTAGCTGTGATCCTATCGTATGGGTACACTGGGCCAAGCGGGATTATACCTAGCAAGCTGTAAATGCCAGAAAAGGACAGTCCGGCCGTGACAGTTGAGAGGAAATCCCTCTTGTCGTGCCGAGCATAGTCCACAGTCTCTTCGAAAAGGCAGAACGCTAGCGCACCAGCACTGAGTTTAAGTCCCATCTTCATACCTTCTTTCACGCCTCCCACTATCGCTATGTAATTTTTAGTCTTGTGGTATTGAAACCATCCCGTCGATGTGGTCGGAAAGCGGTGCGCATTTTCAGCGCGAAAACGGTATGCGGCCTTCTTGCTTCCATGCGAAGATCCGATTGCCATACCAACAGAGAAAGCCGATAAGGCTGTAAACGGCAATCGCTTCCCAACCTCAATACCTAATCTTGGAGGAGTATCGGATTCGAAAAGCTTGTCCCAGTTGAGGATCTTCAATAAAGTTGAAGGCTCGGTAGAGCGCGTCTCGGTCGGGGAATCGGTGTCCATGTTGAAATAGGGAGAATCTGATGTCCTATTATAAGAACTGAACGGTCTTGTTCCATGCAAATTTGTGACAGTCTCTCGATCGGATCAGTCGACGCCAGGAGCGGTGCGCTGGATGTTTGCAGCTTTCTCGTGTAGGTCGGAGACTGAAGGACACACTAAACTACTCCGAGTTCCCGAGTCTGTATCTATCTGATTGCTTACTCCGAGGTCCCACCAAAGCTTCTTCCAGCTCGCATAATCAGAAATCAAAGGCCACCATGGTAAGTAACCGGCTTGAGCGCAGCAGTGTGGTTATTGGAAACCGTGCTGACATGTCACTATATTACAGTCACAGGTGGACCCTCTGAGTTTGACGCTTCTGTTCAAGAAGCACAAAACTACCGTGCTTTTAATGCTTCCGCCCCACGAGACGATTGCGACAGCCCAGGAGATGCTTCTCAAAGCTCTCCAATCGCGAGGTATCAAGGAGATTAACGGGGATCAAATACCGGAAGACTTCACAGACATTGAATTTGGTGTTACGGTGGACAAGAACGACCTAGAAAAAGGATGGTCGAAACTGGAGATTGCGATGCCGGAACTCGAGAACAGCGGAACATCCAAACGAGGTGCTGGAAAGCGGACCAGTTTGAAAGCAGCAGATATACGAAATGGCCAGGTGATCGCTTTCAGGTTTCGAAAGCCCCGTGAGCAACCCGAGAGAGATGGCGACCTCGACATTGACCTCGAGTTGGAGGATCCTGGCTGGGACGTCGTTGTTCCAAGCCTTGATGACGAGGAGGGAGAACCCAATTAGCCAGGAAAACGGTTGAATCTACTGCATTTCGTCTGCTTCTTGCTTTTGGCGCTCGGCTGGGATTATGGGTCTACAATGGTGTTCATACTATGCTTTGTATTAGACGATGGCAGGGCCTATCTTCTTATTTTATGACGGACTTGAACCGTCCAAAAAAGGATACTGCAACAGGACGATTGAATGAATGTTATGCCTCAGAACATAGCTCTATGCATCTAGTAGAATAATAGGTCCTACTCACGACCGCATATCGCATGCAAAATCCTCTCTTTTCTCATGTTTGGGTCCGCGAGAAATGATGTGGTTTGGTCTGGCTCACCACGGTAAAATAGTATCTACTCCGGAGTAGTAACCAAAATTTGCACGCTCATATGTTATCGCTGCTGTCCTTAGTAGCCGCTAAGCGATTCTGTGAGGAGAGAAGATCGGTCCTGTGTCGAAAATAACCGTCGTCGAATCTGGGGGAGCTAAGATGAATCTGGATATGATCTCCAACTTGTACCATCCATGTTGAACTCGGTAATAACGAAGCCCTTGGCTGTGACTAGACTATCTATTTCATGGTACCCCTCTAAGTTATCTCCAAAAGTGACCGGAGTGTGGTCTCCAATATCTTCGAAAAGCGATGATCAAGCCAATCACGATAGAGTAGTGTGTGGCCATAAATACTAGACGCTGTGGCGATTGTGTCTCTCTGCATAATTAGGAGACAGTCTGGTGACAGTAGCTACGCACACGCGCCATTACGCTAATCGACAACGCTGACGGTTGCTCGGAGCAACGCAACGTGGACAAACAACCAAAGTCAACAGCTTGACGTGAAGACAAATCATTGGAGAATAACTCAATCAGGAACAGTCTAGAGAGGTACCAGAGTTTCGAAGAGTCCCACTGTCAACATTCCTCAGCTGTGGACTCTCGACACCAATTTCTCTATTGATAACTTCCTTTTACCTCATTCTCGCCATAATCTTTCCGCGTGGCCGAAGGGTGCAGGGCATCGCGGGATACCCGAAAATCGCCCTTCTCTTGGTTTTCGTCTTCGACTTCAACTTCCCAGCCCAAGCTGGAGGAACGCTAACATATAGACGCCATGGCAGCCGAAGGCGGCTCCTCATCGATCACAGTCACCGTTCGAGTCCGACCTTTCACAATCCGAGAAGCAGCACAGCTTCCGAAATGTGAAGACGGTCCCCTATTCCTAGGAGATGGCTCCCTGGCCGGTGCACCAACTCCCAAGCTCAATCAGAAGGGAATCCGGTCCATTATCAAAGTCATTGATGACAGATGCTTGTGAGTGCAAATGTTGATCAGGTTATTAATTCAAAAGAAAAACTGACGATGCTCAAAGAGTCTTCGATCCTCCGGAGGACAATCCAGTCCAGAAGTTCTCAAGAAGCGTTGTGCCAAACGGCAAACGCGTCAAGGACCAGACATTCGCCTTCGACCGCATCTTTGACCAAAATGCCACACAGGGTGAGGTGTATGAAGCGACTACACGAACCCTTCTGGACAGCGTGCTTGACGGTTATAATGCCACGGTTTTCGCTTACGGTGCCACCGGATGTGGAAAGACGCACACCATCACCGGCACAGCACAACAACCCGGTATCATCTTCCTTACCATGCAGGAGTTATTCGAACGAATTGAGGAGCGGTCAGGAGAAAAACACACTGAAGTATCCCTTTCATACCTGGAAATTTACAATGAAACAATTCGCGATCTTCTGGTCCCTGGTGGTAGCAAAGGAGGCTTGATGCTCCGTGAGGATACGAATAAGTCGGTTTCTGTCTCCGGGCTATCGAGTCACCATCCGCAAAACGTACAACAGGTGATGGACATGATCATGCGGGGCAACGAATGTCGAACAATGTCGCCAACGGAAGCCAACGCTACTTCCTCTCGGTCGCATGCAGTTCTTCAGATCAATATCGCCCAGAAGGATCGCAACGCGGATGTCAACGAACCACATACAATGGCGACATTGAGCATCATTGACCTTGCGGGAAGCGAGCGAGCTAGTGCCACTAAGAACAGAGGCGAGCGGCTACTGGAAGGAGCCAATATCAACAAGTCCCTTCTCGCGCTAGGCAGCTGTATCAACGCCCTCTGCGACCCTCGAAAGCGCAATCACGTTCCTTACCGCAACTCAAAGCTGACTCGTCTTCTGAAATTCTCCCTGGGCGGCAACTGTAGGACGGTGATGATTGTATGTGTTAGCCCATCTAGCCAACATTTCGACGAGACACAAAACACGCTGCGCTACGCAAACCGGGCGAAAAATATACAGACTAAGGTCACGCGCAACGTATTCAACGTCAACCGCCATGTGAAAGACTTCTTAGTGAAGATCGATGAGCAAATGAACCTGATCAATGAGCTCAAAGCTCAGCAGAAGGAATCTGAAAAACTGGCCTTCGCAAAGTTCAAGAAGCAGACCGAAAAGAAGGACGCAGCTATTCGGGAAGGTGTCTCACGCATTCGCAACGCATATGATCACTCGTTGCCAGAAAGGCAAGAGAAGATCAATACTATGATCAAATTGAAGCAGGTAAGCCGCCGGATCGGCATGTTGTCTTCATGGATTGCGGCTTTCGATACAGTGTGCGCGAACTCTGGAAACGAGGAACCTTTATGCAATCTGCAAGCGATTCGGAAAACGGCGCAAGGTATCCTCCTCGAACTGGAGGGTAGTAGGCAACATTATCATCAGCGCCTGGCGAAGAATAACTGGGACCGAGCTATGAACTCTGCTGTAGAGAACGCCATCCGTCAACTCAGAGACTTTGAGCATAGCGACAATAACGACTTTGCCATGTTCGATCGGGAGGCAGAGCTGCTCCGGGCAAATGCGGAGCGAGAGGCTTTGTCCGCAGTGGCCGACCAAGACAAGGCAGGCGAGGCGGCAACAATTCAAGTTCTTCTCCAAGCTCAATTTGAAATCATTGCCTCCATTGAGCAGATAATGCACCTGAGTGAGGAGGAGGCAGTTGAAATGGGCAAGAAGATTCTTCTGAAGATGCTCAACTCGTCAGCTAACGTCGCCACCAATGTCGTAAAACCGGACGGCACACTACTGCCTGCTCAACCACTCAGTCCATTGAAGCATAGCTCTCCCAAGCAGAAGAGGAGGTCGAGCGTAGCTCATCTTCCTACTGTGAAAGGCTTGGGGGCACCAATAACTTTTACTCCCGCTGCCCCGGCATCACCAACGAAGGGATCTCCACGACGACGTAAAGTGGGTGCCGGGAGGAAGAGTGTCAGTTTCTCGCCGAAGAAGACACAGGCAAAATCAATGAAGAGGAGTGTCCGCTGGAAGGACGACGAGCAAGATGGTGCCTTGACGGAGTATCAAAAGACACCTCAAAAACCACTTACTGAGACTATCCCTGAAGAAGCTCCCAGCGAGGAGCCCCAACTGCCCCGAGCCTCTCCAATCCCACGTGGAATTCCTGTGCCCAGCCGAAATATCAGTCCTTTTGGCTCCTCTCCAATCCCGCCTCCTTCCAATGAACCAACGCTGCACGTTCAAAAGAACAATCGGTTTAAAGCGGGATTCCTGTCAAAGAAGGCCGGCAGCTCGCCTGTGGGGCCGCCTCCAACCTCCACTCTCCCGCTCTCTGACAATGAGAATTCGCCTTTGCGAGATATTGAAAACAGCAGTTTCTTGAATCGCAGCTCTATGGACCGTCCGTCTCGAATCGCAGTCCGAACATCCAGCGGAAGTTACTCCAGTAGCCCACTGTCCGACAGCAGGGATAGCTGGAAGGCTAGCAAGGATGATGCCATTAAGATCACTTCAGCGATGAGACGAATTTCTGGCGGACAATTTGGCTCCGTTGCTTCTACCAACTCCCTCCGCATCCACCGCCGACGCAGCCCGACATCTGCAACCTATGGAAGCTCTCCAAGCGAAAACACAATGTTTACCGCGTCGCAGGCCAGGCGGATGGTCAAGAGTGAGAAAGAGCTTGATCCCAAGCCTAGGGTTCTGAGTCCTCGAACTCTTCCAATCATGAAAAGCACGAGTCATAGACGAACCACATTCGGAGGTGACATTCGGCCCCGAGATATCAGTCTTACAAGCAGAGACGCTATAAGGCTTAGTACTATGGCCGCTCCAAGCATCGAGCGGCCCCCGGAGACTCTCTACCCTAGCTCTGGAGCAGGCTGGAGGTAGTCGTTGATTGTTGACTTACATTGGTTACTTGCGGGCGATATGGAGTATTTGGGACGGTGTTCAGGAAGACAGATACCACTGTTCTTGTTATTTTTCCTTCCTCTCCTTCTTCAATGTTCAAACCTCTTTACAGGGAATCTTACCTTTTTTTCAACTTACCAATGCATGGCCGAGGATAGGCCCATCCCACCAACAGAAAATGGGAACAGCTGGTTAAACTTGATTGTTTTTCAATGTTGATAACTCCTTTTTGTACGATATGTGCCAAATTCGCGACTCGAAAGATAGAGAGAATTCTGAGAAGTAGTCTTGCTCCTCCGGTCGTGGCTTTTGCTCGCCATACCATCGCATATGGCAACTAATCTATACCCCAAATCTCGTGCGGAGAGCTTAAGTTCGATTATGTCATCGCGTCAAATGACGCCAGTTGAGTGTCGACGAAGCCATGGTGGGTTCCAATGAAGACTACTTCTATAAAGAAGTTGAATTGCTTTCTTGTATCTCAGTGAGCCTCTTGTCTCATAGAAATCCAATATCTAGTAGAAGGAAGCCCGCCTTTTCTCCTCATCTGACCCATCATCGCCCCCCGCAATCGCATCATTCCGCCTTTGCCGCTCCCTCAGAAAATTTCCTATCTCCAAGTTCCGACTGCCTGATTATTTGAAGTACGTATTCCATCTGATTGATGGCATTTGCTCCGTCGGCAATTAGATCGACTTTGTTCTCACGGTACTTTCGTGCTTTCTCGACTAGCTCTCCTTTCCTATCCTTGACCTCTGAATCGGCAGCTCGGAACATGTCCGACAACACGCGAAAAGCAACATTGGCCGCGGGCTGCTTCTGGGGAGTTGAGCATCTCTTCCGCAAGCACTTTGGCAATGGAAAGGGCCTTCTCGAAGCTAAAGTAGGCTACTGTGGTGGATCGACGTCTTCCCCATCGTATCGGGCTGTGTGCACTGGAACTACTGGTCGTATGTTGCCTTTCTTTGGGACTCGTTGGTCAAAGTTATTATGCTCACATTATTCTTTTTATGTGATAGACGCTGAAGCTGTTCAATTAACCTTTGACCCCTCGGTTGTCAGCTACGGCTCCCTGTTGGAATTCTTCTACCGCATGCATGATCCCACGACCAAGGACCGCCAGGGCCCTGACGTCGGCACACAGTACCGCAGTGCGATCTTCACGCATGGCGAGGAGCAGCACAAGGTAGCGGAGGAAATCACGGATAAAGTCTCCAAGCAGTGGTACAAGCAGCCTGTCTCAACGCAGATTATACCTGCAGGCCAGTGGTGGGATGCCGAGGAGTACCACCAGCTTTACCTAACCAAGAACCCGTCCGGCTACGAATGTCCTGCTCAGTAAGTTCCGAACTAGATACAGCTGTTGGCTTCTAATCTGTTGCTGACTTTGTTCTCATGTAGCTTTGTGAGAGACTTCCCTCCCCTCTCTTGACTATCCGCCAAAATTTAGATACTCTATATGTAATCTCAATGTGTGACATCTGTGGTCAAACTCTTTCAATTACTTCATTGTGACTTTAGTTCACACGGGGAAACTCACACCTTCAGGATCAATTTGCTTGTATTATTGTATACGCAGCACAGCTGGAGACAGTACAGTCTTTTGGCAAATCCAAATCAGTACGACGATACTATTTATTTGTCGTAGAGGCTTGTTTCACAAACTAGTTTTGAATGCTCAAGATTTTCTACAGCTTCCGTGAACAACATCAGCGACTTGAGATGTTATTGTAGGAAGTCACAGATAACAAGGCAGCTTAATAGACGCAGATACTTAAGATAACCAAGCATCCACAGTCTGAAGGTATGCGTTTCTACTTATCCTAATTGTGAAGGGGCTTTAGTATGCTATGAATGAAGTAAGAGGATCTCCCTAGGGTTTTTAATACTTAAAGTACAGTGCCTTATATCGCGAGAAACTAGTTAGAGAATATCTAAGGATATTATGAACTCACTCAGCAGAGAGAGGGATACTATCCTATAGTACCCAGTAGTCACTTTAAGTCTATAGAGAAAAGGTATTAGGATCTTCTAGGGTCATAATAGTAAGATTTAATGGCCTTAATAGAATTATCTATAACTGAATCAAGTACAGTACTTCACTTCTCTAAGAGAGAATATACCTACAGCCATTACCTACTCTCACTTTTCTCTTCTTTCTTTCACTTGCTCCACCCTCTTCTATTCCTCTTCGCTGTATCTCTCCTTTTGTAATCTGACCAGGCTCTGAGGGCTTATTTATCAATCTAGCTGCTCAATTACTCGCGAGAAATGTTCACCTTCCTCACAGAGAAACACTGAAACCATAAAGGTCCTTTGAGAAACAGCAAATAACTCTCTGCTCATCTTCGACTTCCTTTATTGACGTCTACTCAGCCCACATTGTCTGTCATTGATACAAAGAGCACCACCATCTGTGTTGATCTTGCCTTGCCTTCTCATCTGGCTGTATCTCTGACACTTCAGCGTCCTTATCGCTCTCCCCTACAGTCTTCTGTCCCGTGAAGTCTGATTGAACACTTTTCAAGAGCTTAAGCAGTGAGTAACCCTGATGGCTCAGAAATGCTTCACTGTCCTGCACCTGTGTCTAACATCGACATCATTGCAATAAGATACGAAGCTTGAACTCTCAAGTACAGACACCTCTCAATACACGCCCGGGATTCTCCGACAAAGTGGCTTAGCATCTCGATCCTACTGACAATGGCGATGTATACCATTGATGGGGCTATGGCTGAGGCCTTGGGCCATCTGAATCGCATTGCCTGTCACGTAAGTCTCGCACAGTGGAGGTAACGGGGACAGCAAACTGATGACAGCAGTTCCGGAAGCATGAGCAACACAAGCCAGCCAATGAACTAGGAAAGTTGAGCATCATGATCGTCAATGCCTTCTCTGAGGGAATCGAGCATATTCCCGATAGCGACTACGTGCTCGACGACAGTGTAAGTACTTTCTGGTCATCTTGTTACATGGTCGCAAAGCTAAAACACAATAGCTCCCTACCAGGAACATGGGTGCCGAAAACCAGCAGATCATGCGTCATGACACAATCCAGAAGCAAGCTGTTGCTGCCCTTATGAACGAGGTTGAGAAGGAGAACAAAGAGCCTGTCAGGGGTCACGGCAATCGAGCTGGAAGCTGGGCTCAGATTGCCGGATCCATGGCGAAGGTTCAGTGCCAACCAAAGGAAACACTGCACTATCTGTCGCCTATGTCGATGTCGTCTGTTTCTGGATCCAAGCAAAGTCACAGCATTGATGGCGAGAATGGCGCGAGAACCATGGATTTCTCCGGGGCACCCCTCTCACCCGAGATTGCTGAAGCCAAAGCGGGCGTCGTACGTATTTACGGCAGGGTCTCCAGGGAGGCGATCCGCTTCGTCACCACCCGCATCCACGAGGGTCCCCTGCAGGAGATCCGGGTTGAGACAAACGAAAGGACCAGAGTCACCTTCCAGTATGCTTCTCACGCACTTGCCTTTGTGAAGTCAAACCAAGAGATGGAGGAGATGCTCGGATACGGGCGCTTTGGTACCGGCTACACTGTCGAGATGGCCGAGATCATCGATTGGAACGATGAACACCGTCGGATGAACCAGCCCATCCGAGAGCGTCGGCGCCTGTCTTTCGCGAGAAAGAGGCTGTTTGCCGATAACATGTCGCCGGAGAAATGGAAGTCGGACATTCGTGCCGTCGCTGGACTCGGCAACATCGACTTCCTCTGGGTTTTTAACTCTGGAAATGGTTAGTTTCATGTTACAGTTCCCTGTATATGGATAAAGGCTAACCATAACATAGCTACTGCCGTGTTCACGAGCACTGCCGTTGCTCGCAGAGTCCTGGAGGCCTTCAATAAGTGGAAGGACACCCGGGCTGTCTACAGTGGTGTTTCGGTGACTTACTCCTCGGATCCCTGCGAAAAGGAGTTGGTTTTGGTCAAGGATACAGCACGGTCCGGCTTTGCGAAGAACTTGAACTTCGCGAAGAAATCGATGCGTTGATCATGTCGCGGAGAGGCGGAGAAAAGGTCATGGTATGGCCACGATACTGATGGATGAAATCATGGGAGGGAACGAAGTGGATATATCAGGAGCCGAAAAGAGAACGGTTAAGCAAGGGCAATTTGTTCACGAGTTGGAGCTTTCTCCATAGAGAGGACCGGTGAAACCGTGGAATGGGAGCACGACACAGATGGTCCTTAAACTCGTGGGAACAAATCGTCCGACCTCATTGAGGTCGATATCAGTTTACAAGCCATTCCTGTTCAAATGAGGCTATGGTGTTGTAGTTGAGCAGGTCATCCTACAGTAGATTGAGTCAGAATGTCCTGTAATGGCAAGATTTTAACTGTCTGCTATCAAGCACTGCTGTACGGAGTAGACTATCGTTTCTACAGAGTACATGTATTTCGACCTTGCGACTCAACTTTCAACTTAGATTATGTTGGACGGGAAGAGAGGACAAAGTGGATAGATGTGTTAGACTAGTGCTATGGAACATCCGTCTTCATCTAAATTGCTCAAGCGACGATCTTGTTGTTTGGACGTTGACTGATGCTGTAACAGTGACCACCGCGTGGTGGAAGAATATAATCTCTACCCTCCTACTGGACTTAGACTTGCAGCAATACCCAACCTCCTTGCATGAAAAGATTGATGGCATGTCACATGTCGTAGACAGCACACGTACGCTTCCTACAATACGATGCAGTCGGCAATGATCATCATCAGGCGGGATAGAATGGTAATTCGTGATGAAGTGACCGGTAATACCATCTGACAGGGTTCCAGATATGGCGTCGATATGATGTCTATTGGAATGTAGGTTGTCCGCGAGCCGAAGGTTGTTCCACAATATGTATGGAAGGTTGATGGAAGGCGGGATGGATGACCCGGTAGTACTATTTCTGTTTGTTCATTGTACATGGGAGGTGCTGTTAGTAACCTTGTGAGGTTTAGACGTTTAGAATCAAGCTGTTCATAGCGCTTTTGTTTATTAGAGTAAGGAGAGTATATGCTGTGAAACTCATGCTGGCATGGGCTGCAAGTAAAGGGGTAAATCAATGTGATGGTACCGTTCTCACCATTGTTGTCCAACCCCAGCCAGCAGCCATGGTATATCACCATGAAGCATGACAATCAAATTAAAGATGACAATGATAATGCGTCTTCTATCTATGTACCTGATCGAATTCGATCAAAATCCATGGTCGGAGACTTGAGTTGTTTCCTTCTTCGCTACCATCTTATTTGGTTGTCCAGTCGTAAGCGGTAATATTCGCTCAGCGACATTCCAATGAGCGCATGGAACAGACTTTTGTGGCGAGAGGTAAGACTTTTGTGGCAATCTAAAAATAAATCTTTTTAAATCCTTCAAATTCCTTCGTGTGGAGTTGTCACTTGTCAGTTGTCAGGCTTCTGGGAATCAATCCAGGGTATAATCACACGTTCCTTTGGTAGAGTACTGCTGGTAAGTGCTATATTTTCTCTTCTGTCATTGCCAACTCATACCAAGTCACCAGTCGGTCGGCGGTCGCTAGTCCAAGAAGGAACCAAGAAGCCAACCAAGAGTCCAAGAGATTGGAAACACTTGTTCTTGACTCTACGGAGTAGAGGGAACAAAATGCATAGCAGGAGTAGCGGTATTAGATTATTTTTTGATCATAGCTACCTCTCTACAGTTCATATCAAATACGGAGCAGACATAAGAGATTATCTGATTGGCCGAGAGCAGTTCATCGATTTGGACATGAATGGTGGGTGCAGGTGGATGGATTAAAACTGTTGTGTTTTCTTAGGGGTCTGTCTGTTTCTTCCTTCCCGCTTGGTGATCGATTAATAAGTCCGGCATATGGGGTGAGACAGGTTGGAGGTCCTTTCTTAGTGGTCGGGTGTCTCCTTCGGCGTCTCCTTTGAGGGTCCCGTGCTTGTCTTGGGCGTATTTTATGACTTTTCATTTCCACAACAACACTTTTACCTTACACTGGGTAATTTCCTCTCGAAAGGACAGAAAAGTCAAGGGCTACTGGAAATGAAGGGTAGCGCCATGGAGTTTAAAAACCCATAGTAACGACTTGTGCTTGGAAATAATGGACTCTTAACTCTCGAGCAGGCAGAAGCCCCAGAATTGACTTTGGTGGCTGTGGGTCCTGCCACTAGGCCCTGTATGTATTGTAAATACAAAGGCTCTTGACTCCGGCTTATCAGCGGGCAATAATACCTTACCGTCCTGATTCGGTAGTTGAGACTTGTGAATGCACTGACTGTTCTCGAAATTTCGCCCTCAGATGATTCGGATGGTTGAGGTCATTGTCTCTTTCTTGAAGAAGTATGATCACAATTCTTGTCATCTTCGATCGGAAATCAAGATTATTCCATCGTCGGGTAATGGAATTGACCGAATGCGGGACCCTGTTCAGGGCCTTCAGGGTCAAGTTGACTCCAGATGACTTGAAGCTTGCTGTATGGAAACGGTGGGCTAGTATTGACACACTCACGGCTGGAGCATCTATACTCCAAGGTACAAGTTCGGTGGATTTTATGCATCCAGACAAGTGATAGTCGATCTAGGACCAATAATCTTCTGATGTCTCTAAACTATATTATTATTATCGACACTTATTAAATTCATTCTGTGCTTGTTTCGTTATTTAAAAATCGCCCCCCCGACTTCTGATCGCTTCTCCTTTTTCTCCTCTTGGTTTGACGGAAGATTATCACTACGCTTGGTACCACTTACTGATCCATTCGGAGACAAAAGTCGACAAAGAGCTCAAGAGGGGCAAAGGAAAAGCACCACACTCGTTTCTCTTATTCTTATTTGCTTCTCCCTCTTTTCCTCCTCTTGTTTCCCCCTTAAGTCTCCAGCGATTGCTGATTCCCCTCGTTGAAATCTACCGCGGCCTTTGGTTGATTGGTGCGTCATCTTGATTGCGCTCTGTATTCGCCAGCCTATTTGCATACTTCTCCATATCATCGCCCACTGTTCCACTCTGACCCTCACGGTTCTGGGTCTGGTTCAACTCTCACTCAACCTTTTGGTACGTTCCATGCATCAAAGATCCCAATAAAATATTGTAATCAGACGGGTTCTCTGTTCCTCCTTACTGATTCTTCTTCACAGTCCCCCATTCGTCCACCCTCCTGGTGATCTTTCTTTGTCTATACACATTTTATTCCCCAGTCTCTGTACATATCCATTCTCTTGTACAATATTCAGCCACCATGGTGCGCATCGGCTCTTCGATTCTCCTGGCCACTCTGGCTGCTACAACAGTCTCGGCTGCCTCCGACCCTCCAAATTGCAGCCAGGACTCCCACTGCCCTGAAGAATGGCCTTGCTGTTCTTGTAAGTTCAAGACTACCTAGTTGCTCAAACCTAGCCTAACCATTCATCTACCTCAGTGTACGGCCAGTGTGGTACGGGCGCTTACTGCTTGGGCGGGTGCGATCCTCTCATGTCCTTCTCTCTCGACTCTTGTACCCCTGAACCGGTTTGCCAGAGCAAGTCCTACAAGGACTGGTCGAACCTCGACAGTCTTGCTTCGAACTCCAAATACCTGGGCGATGCCAGCAAATCCGACTGGGTCTACAGCGGTTATCCCAAGGTTGAGGATGGAAACCTCCTGCTCACGATGCCCAAGAACAGCGTCGGCACTCTGATCGCAAACAACCACTACATTTGGTACGGCAAGATTTCGGCCAAGATCAAGAGCAGCCGTGGCGCTGGTGTGGTCACCGGTTTCATTCTGCTGTCTGACACTAAGGACGAAATCGACTACGAGTTCGTCGGTGCTGACCTGACCAATGTTCAGACTAACTACTACTTCCAGGGAGTTCTTGACTGTAAGTTCAACTGTGGATCCCGGACCATTTTTTTTTGCAGTTCAACTCACAGTCTTTTCTAGACAACCACGGCGGAAACGCATCCGTCCCTGGCGGTGACACCTTTGGCGCCTGGCACGAGTACACCATTGACTGGAAGCCCGAGGCCATCACCTGGTCTGTCGACGGTGTGGTGAAGAGAACTCTCAAAAAGGAATCCACCTACAACGAGACCAGCAAGCAATACATGTACCCTCAGACGCCCTCCAGAATGCAGCTGTCCCTGTGGCCCGCTGGTCAAGCCAGCAACGCCCCGGGTACCATTGCCTGGGCCGGCGGTGAGATCAACTGGGATAGCGAGGACATCAAGGACCCCGGTTACTACTACGCTACTTTTGGCGAAATCACCGTCGAATGCTACGACCCTCCCAGCGGTGCTGATATCAAGGGCAGCAAGGCATACATCTTCAAGGACAAGGCCGGTGTCGAAAGCTCCGTCCAAATCACCAACAACAACACCGTGCTCGCCTCCTTTGGTGCTACCGGACTTGACATGGACCTTGGCGCCAGCTCTTCCGCTTCGGGATCTGCGAACAAGACCAGCAGCGGCGCCAACACTGTCCCCTCTGGCAATGGTGGCTCTGGAAACGAGCCTGGCAATTCCCAGAGCGGTAGCAGCGGCTCCGGTACCAGCACCTCGGGCAGCTCTGGCAGCTCCACCGGATTCAGCCAGGGCAGCGAGACCTCTGCCACCAGCAACAAGAACGCTGCTCCGTCTCAGAACGAGCGAGTCCTGAATGGTTCCTTCTTCGCTGTTCTGGTTGCCGTTGTTGCTCTGGTCACCCTGTGAACGGGGTACTTGACACTTTCCACACTTTTTTCTTGGATATTCTTTCTTTATACTTTTCTTGCCCATGACTTGGATATTCCTGTGCAAGCCTTCTTCCCGTCATCTCGGCGCATGTCCTACTTCTTGCCCTATCCTTCTTGTTCTATTATACCTGGCGTTCCCCTCTCCCTCAAAAGCCGACCGGAACGCCTTTGATATACACTCGATTAACTAGTTCATTTTTTGACCCACCGTTTCTGATTCGGATGTTTCATGTTAAAGTAATGATGTGCGCATGGAACGACCCCGCGCCCACCTCGAGAGACCGGTCTCCACAGCGAGTCCGGCCTTTGGATATACATACACCTACGCATACGCATATGCATGTGCACATGTGCACCATTCTGCTAATACCCTCGGCCTGTGATGGAGGTTTATTTCACTCATGTTTCGACTATTATGATTGTCTCTGCATCTGTTGGTGTTTGACAGTGTAATACCCTAGTCAATGCATGATTGTTACATTAGAGTGTCCCTGAAGCTCTGTAGGCTCAGCATTCCTTTAGTGAACTCTGGCCAGTGACATAACTACAGGCTCTGTTCCTTCATCTCATGCTATTCCTACATACGTAGTAGAGTCTACCCCCCTCTCCCCATACAATCCTGCCCATGAACCACTCAATATCCCTCAACACCTCGCAATGCATTCACAGAAACTGTGGGTCAACACAGCAACGTACATCTCAACTGTAACTCCCACACTTCCACCTCTACATCTTCTGTCAGCTATACCTCCGTCTGTCCATGCATCAGTACTATCAAAACCGCTCTACTCCACAGAGTACTCAAACATCTAAAAATACAACAACTTCAGCTTATACCGAGCCCCAAAATACACATACACTCGACTTATCAACCAACAGTGGCCGTGGACTCGAATAAACAGATATAGCCGTTTCTACATGACTTCCTGTTGAATCTAAACAGGTACATACGACCACAGGGTGTGGAAAACAGGGCTTCCCGTCCGCTCAGCCGTACTTAAGCCACACGCCGGCCGGTTAGTAGTTGGGTGGGTGACCACCAGCGAATCCCGGCTGTTGTATGTTTTTCCTTTCATTTATTTTTGCTTCGTGTCTGCTTGTAGATAGGAATGGTCAGTCAGTGTGAGGTTCGATTTCCCTCGAGACGCCGATACGCTTGTTTTGGAGGCAATCCTGTTTGGTGGGAGGCGTCTATGGGTGGTCAGCAATGGAGAAAAAAGGCAACTGAACCCGATGGGGTGATTGGGATGGTTGCCACAAATAATGCCATTGATGCTTGATGATAGTATGTCCAAACGCCGTGGTCCTGAAGGAAATGATATATAACTCTGTTCAATCAAATCAGTGCATTCCTCCGCACCCGCACTCCCTCTTCTCCATGCCGTCCACATCCATAAAGCGTTTCCTGAACTCTCCGTGGTAGGTATCCAGGTCCTCGGTGCGGACGTTCTCGCCCAGGGGATCCCCTAGCCAGGCGAAGGGCCGGTCTACTTCACCGCTGGCGAACGACCAGGCGCTGGATGATTGTAGGTGCTTGGTGATGTTCTCCACGTCCAGGTCAAGGTAGTCTGCCATGAACTGGCCGATCTCGGTATTTTCGTGGTTCCCAACCAGGGGCCAGGCGTCTTTAGAAGAGGATGCATAGATGTTGACGTCCACACCTGCGACAGTTAGCCGATCTCCACTGCTCCATGTTATAGAGGCTGGTACTTACCAGAGTGGCCGTGGGTTGACCAGCCAATCTGTGCTCTTCGACTGATAATGTCGGCAAACTGATACTGCGAGCTTATCGGAGAATTTGGATCGAGGATAGAATCGATCTCCTCGTCTGTGGCATCGGTAATACCTAGACCCTTCTCCAAGAGCTCTCGAACATAACGTTGCTGATTGTTCTTTTTCGTCTCCGTGGAGAGAAACTCCCGAAGCTTGTTGTCAATGAATTCGGTGGAATGGCTGGCGTTGGCCAGAACCCCCGGGAGCCATTTGTACTCGGGGTAGGTGCTATGCAGCTGCCGAGCGGCAGCCAGGCCACCTGTTTCATGGTCAGATGTGCTAACCACAACACCGGGCGTCGAGTCTTTCTCAAGGAAGTCCAACACTGCAGCGAATGCCTTATCGTACGCAATAACCTCGTGGACCTGCGCTGCGGGATCATTGCCGTGTCCGGCATGATCAATACGAGAACCTTCGATCATCAAGAAGAACCCCTGCTCACTATCAGCGGTAGCGTCGCTGAGTATCCTAAGTGCAGCGCGGGCCATCTCTTCCAGAGACGGGTAGACGTCGTTCTGATTACGACGGTCGATCTCAAACGGAATGTCCTTCTCCGCGAACAGACCCAGGAGGGGTAGCTTGGCTTCCGATCCGCCATTTAGTGAGTCAAACCCCTTCCGATCATCAAGATAGCTGAATCCCTTCTCCTTTGCGACGCTGACCAAGTCGCGATCGTCTGCCCGGCAGCTCCCATCGGTCGAATTAGGCAGGAAATGGCAACGACCACCACCGAAGATAAGATCGACCACGCGTCCGAGCGGGTGCTCACCAATTTCCTGCTCGGCGATCCGGTCTTCGTATTGTCGCATGTTAACGTGCGAAGCAAAACAAGCAGGGGTGGCATCGGTGATCCGAGTCGTCACAACAAGTCCGGTCTTGTAGCCAGCCAACGACGCAGCCTCGAGGACGGTTCCACAGGGAGAATGATCCGGAAGCACAGAGATGGCACCATTGTAGCTCTTAAAGCCGCAAGAAAAAGCTGTCGCACCGGCAGCCGAATCCGTTACCAGACTAGAACTCGACCTCGTCCTCGAAGTTCCAATGATGTGGCCGTCCAGCACCAAAATGTCGTCAATCGGCAATCCCTCGGCGAATTGTCTATAGCTTCTGGTCATGGTAAGACTGGTAGGGCCCATTCCGTCCGACACCATGAAGATCAGGTTGCGTTTGCCGGTCGGCTTCCCTCCCGGACCCCAGGGGGGTCTCGAGCCAATGTTCGGCTTGCTCGTTTCATGCTGGTAGACGACTGCGAGCACAATAACAGCAATTGTAGCTAGGAGCGCCCAGCTGAAGAGACCGACTTCTCGCCAAAAAGGCCAACTCCGCCGTTCCTGGGCTCGCCTCGTCCGCTCCCCGGTCAACAGTGCGTCCTCCTCTTCCGCATTCCGAATGGAGTTGTTCTCCGAGGAAGGGCGCGGAGCCAAAAGAGGCTCGTCTTGCGCCATACTAGCCAGGATATCGCAGGTCGAATTAGAGAGTGAAATCAGCGAAATTTATTTGATGCAGTGAATCATTTAACGAGTGCAAAGCGAGAAAGTGAGGAATCCTGAAGCTGGGGATCAGGAGTCCCTTGTGGCTGCAGCTGCATCGGGCTTGGCAGCTTATGGGACTAGGGATACGTCACGCGCTGATTCGCTTGATAAGCCGCGATGAGATAACCAACTTACAGTACTCTGTATTCCGTACATAAGGTACCTCTCGATTGTAGCTAGAATAGGATCCGAATTGCATCTAGGCACTGATTAGCTTCTGACGTTCTACGGTGATGAAGATGTACAATGAACTGTTAGGGGTGTATGTATTAAAAAATGTACAAATAGCGGACAGAATGGATGGGTATAACAGAAGCATCAATGACCGATTCCACTCAAATATAATCATCTAGTAGAAGAATGAGTCTTCTACTTGCCATTCCACCCGATAGGAATCATAGCTGCAGCAATCTCCGAAACGCCTCTCTCGGTCGCAAGCAGATTAAACTGCGCAGCCGCATTCCGAGTATCCAGCACCTCAACACGAATACCCAGGGAATTGATATGTCGTCTTGTTTCAGGAGACAAGGGAAACACCGAAGTCCCCATACCAATAAGCAGCAAGTCTAGCACACAAAGAAATCCAACATGGTCAGCACGTCTTTGGCAGAGTATCGGGGAAAAGTGCCGACTCACCAGGACGAGGCCACACAAGCCCCAGGAGCCCCCACGCCTGCTCGTCCACCTCAAACTGGCCCTTCTTATTCAACATGTCGGATTTCGTGCCCTCATTGACTTTCCAGGGCCTCCAGGCGAAAGCCTCCCCGCCAACGAGCAGCACACCATCTCCACCGGTAACTTTGACCCCACTATTCAGGTGGAATCCGGAATCAAGGCAGGCATCAATGGCGGTTGTCGGCGCGGGGATGTTACCTAGCACATTGAGCGCGGCAAAATCTGTCTGCGTGTCCTCCTTTGAAGGCGGGCCTCGGTCATGGCTGGTTGGCTTTGGCGTATGGGAGCGAGGGATCATTCGGGTCGGGCGGGCATGGTTGCTGTTGTCACGGCGGGAAGGCCCTAATAGAGCAGGTGGTCGTATGGCACAGCGGGATCGAGGGATAGTTGAGCAAAGACTGCCAGTATTGATGCCGGAGATGCTGGTGCGCAAGGCTCGGAGTAACTGGGGTGATGGAGGTTGCATCATCGAGGTCGAAATGATTCCGCGGGTGAGTGTAACGCAAAGACCCTGACTGTTGAATCCCTCTTGCAGCGATCGATGCTCGGTGGGATATCTGTAAATGATATCTGACGCTGATGGATTCAATGGAAAAGGATGCCCAGGAGTCGGAAAAGCTGTTGAGCTAGAATACTTAGTGCCTGGAATTTCAGGTCAACAACCCTGCATCCATACGAGGAGCGGTGATGTAAGCGGGCAAGCGGCAGCCAATCGAAGCCTGCGCAATGGCAATCCGCCCCAATGGGGACATATGAAGGCCTCAGGCGTCAAGCATATGACTGTTTCCTACGGAAAATCGCGTTTATGAATTCCAGGAGTAAAGCTGCCAAAGAAGCCGTTCTGGCGATGTAATTAGATTAGGTAGTCTATGTTCTTGCTATCCAAGCATTGAACCCTTTTTATTCCACCTGTGCTGCAAAGTAAAGACCAGGCATTTACAAAATCCCAGAAACTTCTTGCCATCTCATAAACCACTCGGAACGCCAATAAACACGATAGTAGGACGGCGAGACAGCACAGAAAGGCAGAAAATCAGTCGGAAAACCCGAGAATGGTATCTCATCACTCCGTCAACTCTATAATGACAAACGAAATAGTATGAACTGTTTCTTTACCCGAGAAGAATAAAGACGGGGGTGGATGACGCTGTAACCGTTTTCGTACTCTACCCTTTCTGGCTATCATCCGAAGATTTGCCGGAATATTGACCCTGCGCTGGCCGAGCTGTGGCCGGATGATCTTTGCCGTTGCGATCCTCATCAGACTGGCTGGAGCTGTCGTCTCCAACAGCAGTCGTAGATGCACTTCGCAGACGCTGAGCGCGATCTTGAAGGACCTGTGCTTCTGCGGCAGCGCGCTGGGCACGAATCTGTTTGCGCCACATGCTAGCATACCGGCCTTTCATAACCAGTAGCTGATCATGCGTGCCACTTTCTGCGACCCTACCCTCGTGCAAGACCAAGATGCGATCCGCTGTGGTAATAGTACTAAGGCGGTGAGCTATGACGAGCATGGTGCGGCCACGGGAAAGAGTCGATAGCGCGCCTTGGATGTGCTCTTCGGTCTCTGTATCCAGTGCGGCCGTCGCCTCATCCAAGAGGATGATCCGGGGATTTTTCAAGATGGTTCGAGCAATCGCCACCCGCTGTTTCTCTCCTCCACTGAGTCGGAGACCACGCTCGCCCACCTTGGTGTTGTAGCCATCAGGAAAAGACATGATTTTATCATGAATGCTGGCAGCGCGACAAGCCTCGTATACTTCCTCATCCGTGGCGTTCTGGTTGGCATATTTCAGATTGTACATCAATGTTTCGTTAAAAAGGACCGTGTCTTGCGGCACAACTCCGATGTGTCTTCGGAGCGAATCAATCGTAATTTCCTCCACATCGTGTCCGTCGATTCGGATGTGTCCATTTCTCGCATTGTAGAATCGAAACAGGAGACGGAAGACGGTTGACTTGCCACCGCCTGACTCGCCAACGAGTGCTGTGGTTGTGCCCGGTTCGCAGTGGAACGTAAGGCCATTAAGCGCAGGCTTGCGGGTATCGTACGCAAACTCAACGTCCTCGAACTTAATGTCACCTTTGCATACAGCCAGAGGCATTGCGCCAGGCTTATCAACCACAGTGGGCTGCTCCCTGAATAATTCTAGCATTCGCTCGGAGTTAATCAAGGCCGATTGGATTGAGCGGTAAAAGGTGCCGAAAAAGTTGAGAGGCCCTTGAAGCTGTGCCATGTATGTGAGAAGGGAGACAAATTGGCCGACATCCCGCTGGCCGAGAGAGACTTGATAGGCGGCAATGAAACATGCGATCAGTAAACCCAGCATGAAGACGGTATTCTGCGACGTATTCATCAAGGTCAAAGAGAAGAGAACATGATATTCGGCTTTTTGATAGTCCGAAACGGCGCCCCGATATCGATTAAATTCGTAGTCCTCTGCGTTGAAATACTTGACGGTCTCATATGAGACCATAGAATCGTTCCTGATCCACCATGTCAGCCTTCAGATTTCCGCCTGATATTTTATGGGCAATACTTACTTCACAGCATCCTCTTGCCTCGACGCGTTCACCATCTGTCGTCTGATCTCCGCTCTCCACTGGGCCATGCGTACGGTAACATAAAGGTAGCAGAAGGTGACGATAGTAACGACGAGTGCATAATAAGCGTCAAGCGCAATAAGCAAGTATCCGATGGCGACACAGAGATCTACCAGCATTGGCACAACCTGAAAAGTAACCTGTTCCAGGAAGGTATTGATAGAGCTGCCTTTGCTCAGGGCAGATAGCACCTCACCGGTTTTCTTTCCCAAGTGGAAATCGAGACTGAGACCGTGCACGTGTTCAAAGGCAGCCGTCGATAGCTCCATGTAAGAATACTGGCTCACTGGGATCCATAGGCTAGACCGCAGCGAACCAATCAAGCCCTGATTGCCTTGTAGCCACCGATAAAGAATGTAGAGACAGATTTCAAACCACGGGACACGGAAGTCACCATCCGTTTTCGACAAGATGTTGGTTATCACTCCCACCTGATAGGGAACCAGAACATTGACGACACGTTGGAGAACAATCAGCACGAAACAGATGATCACAATGACCTGCAGTTGACGAGACTTGGAAGGCCACAGGTAAGGAAAGAATAAAGAATAGCCGCTGAGATATTCCCACCAGCTAGTTGAAGGAACTGTGGTGGGACGGACCCATGGATCGGTCGGTTTGGAAGGCTGCTGGTTTCCTTGAGAAGCATGAGTCGAGCCGTAAGCCGTGCCATTAGTGCCATTAGTGCCTGTTTCTGCGTGCGCGGGATCGAGCAATCCTGTCGACTCGGTTGGGCCATCGGTCTGATCTCGGGCTGCCTTCCGTGCACTAGTCCTCGCACTGATCGAGCAGAACAAGTAGATTATAACCAAGCTCGCCAAAATGAGTACTCTTATACAATTTGAAACGACCTCCATTGACTCCCACCCCGTCATGCCCTGCCGTAGTCGACCACCAGAAGGGTTCCCTACCACGGGTTCATGGTGAACGGTGGAGTAGATCGAAAGGGAGGCCCCCACAATAGCCAATTCGAAAGGGATTGCGACAATCCATGGAATGAGCTGGGTTGAGGACGGAGAGGGTTTACTGTCTAACAGAGAGACGAGGATTACCGCGTAAACGAAAAATGACCCCACAACGTAGATCTAACATATCTATCAGCCGCTGGGTCGACAAATCGAAGCATCAGTCGTTCAAGTCTCAAGTTGTCTGACTTACCACCACAGCCTGGCCACACCACCAGTGCTCCGATCTGGCAACCATAACATGAGCCACGTTGATGGCGGCATCGGCAACCAAAGTGACGAGCACACCAGCCGAGAGCCACTTGAAAAGCAGCTTTGCGCTCTGAGAGAACTTCTGTGTTTCTTTCACAACGACCATTGTGCTTCTTGACCGCTTCGGTAGAGGTCGTCCACCCGGTCCTGTGCACACTGCATTGCGATTTTGGGTCACAGTTCTAGCAGTGCGGATGGAGTTGGTCACAAAGGCCACGACAAAAACAATAAGGAGTATAATTGGGGAGGCCGTGCGAAGATACGCCAACAGCTCACGCGTTCCATGATGAGAAGCCATCATGATCGATCCTCCACGCAATATCCGACACAATCACACGCTCATCAAAACGTTTCCATGACACAATTGCCGTATTATTCCGTCTTGCCCGAGGGATACGAAAAAGAAGCGGTAGGGACAGCGGGTTGGTGTAGGAGCCGGGCCGGAAACGACTGTCAGCGTAGGAACAGAGGCCAGAGGGCAGTCGAGAGGTAGAGGGCCTGCGGATTAACTGTTATGTAGGCTTGTAGAGACTGAACGAACACTGCAGCTCTTCGTTATTTCCCCTTTCTGGTCGTGATAACGAACCTCGGTACCAATTCAGGCGACGCAGAACGACAAAAGCAAGAAGACCACAGTGAGAAGAGTAGAAGAATGCAGACAATAGGTACAATAGAAAAAAAAAAAAAAAAAAAAACGCGTATTGATTAAAAAGCTATACGTGGGGACGAGGACACGAACAGGGATGAAGGAAAAACCCCTACTATATGGTGAAGCATTGGACCATACAAGAGATAGAAGGATAACGAAATGAAGAGGAGATCAGGAAGGAGAGAGGAAGGAGAGCGAGAGTGAAAGGAAAGGTAGAGCAGATCAATGGAGAGATCCAGCTCAGGATTGATCATCGAGGACGAGGGAATAATAACTAGTCTGTCTGGGTGGAATGACGGTGTGCGGGTTTCCGCCATGCAGCATCCGGACTGGAGTCGAGAACTCTCTGTTTTCCTCTGGGACTGGTTTATCTCCTCCATAGTCTGGTTAGCTCCGTTCGAGCCTGCTGAAGCTTGTGGATCCTGGGAGGCGAAATTCTAGCAGGCGGTACGAAGTAGTCTATCTATCAGTACTAGTCAACTGCCAGATAGATACTAGTACTGAATAAATCAAATAAAATAAAATAACAAATAATGCCAAAAAACATTCCGACCCAGCAGAAACTTCCAACCAAAATCGAGAAAATTCAGTGAGCTGCAACAACTCTAGGTTACCTTGGTATGCATCTCCGCCCATTTTTTAGGTGTACGTATTCCTTAGGTCGGATGACTACCTTAAGGTATCTTTCGAACACCTATCTTTTGATCGATCCTGTGGTCTGAGAGTTTCGTTGAATCTTGATTTCCCTCAAAACTATTCTCTCTCAATCCACTTCGCGGGATCAAGGATCGTGTCTAACTCGTTACTGTCATTGTTTGTCTAGGGTGGAAGCATGAATGTCCACGGAGACGCCAGTTGGCAAGGTTCCTAAGGGATTCTATAAATTGAACAGACAAGGTCAGAGCTTCATGCCCAAAGCCTACAGGAGTCCAACAGCTCCACTGAAACTTATGATTGGCTTATGGAGCAGAAAGACCCTTCCGATGGGGAGGAGTGATTATGGGGTAGAATAGAAGAGATTGGATGTCAGAGATGAGCTTCATAACGCAAGCTGTGCTCGTAGTCCAACCTGTCGGGAGACGATGGACGCTCTAGACTCTAGGGTGAGACACAAAGATGACTGGTCAGCAGGCGCAAGGAAATCGTTGTGGAACGAGTCAAGAGAGATCTTCGATATACCACAGGTACTAAATATTTACTGCTTACTTCGATCGATGAATGGGTCCGAGCTGCAATCAAAACATGCGGCTTTGTTTGCTGAAGATCGTTGATTGCCAGCCTTATGGGTACTCTGGACGCTGGACTACAGTCCAAAACAACCTTACATTTTGGATCTTCCATTTTCCATCTTGGTCTGAATCGCATATGTGAAGTAACTACATTTGATGACGCTGGTCTAGCACCTTGGACGTTTGACGCTTAGTTTGAAGTGATATTCCCAGTGAGAGACGTGCAGCCGAGCATTTCAACGCCTCGAGTATGAGAGGTATTACTCTGCGTAAGTGGCTGACAGCAGGTTGAGGCTTTCAGGGGTGGTGTACCTATTCAATCACAAACAACGTTTCGGGAGTCTATGCCTGGTCTTGGAAGTCATAACCCATCTGCAGATCTACCTGATAACACAAAGTACATAATTAACACCTAGGAGGAATATGTTGAGATCCGAACCGAGCTCTTTCGTTTGCGTAGATGAGGCCTTGGTTAGGCCGTTTGACGTTTGTCATTTGCTTTTTCCAGATTAGATAGTTTGTCCCACCCTTCAGTCCCGAGTGTCCGGATGATCTAAAACATCTCTCATGGTTGGTATGTACCCATGGATGTACCACATCATCATGGATGTTTAATGCTTAAAGCACTACACCATCAGGTAAGACTCGAGTCTCAGTCATTACTAAGAAGAAACCCGGATCTAGATAGTTAGTTTGCTCGAACCAAGTACTTAGTTTAACTGGATTATCATTTTTTTTACCTTTTGGTTTGGTGAACTATAAGGCCCATGTGTCTCGAGACAATGGATGCAGAAAGCTTCCAGACCGCCTCTTATCATGCATGCATGCATCCAACGCTTTGATATTCGATTTGCATACATCTAGATGTCTACAGTAGTACCTCTCTACCTAGGATTTAAGACAACGCATTTTTTCAGCCCCATGATCTGGGCTGATATGCAGTCCTTTTCACCTGTCTTTCTAAACACCGTGCACAAGAGGTATTATTCCAAGGGTTCTCTTGCCAACTTGCTGGTCGCTAACTGCTTATGATCTATCAGCTGGACAGGTGACATACCAGTGTTTGCCTTGGACAGACTGCTAACTAGTAGTACCTTGCCTACTCGATCTGCCTAAACTCCCTCTAGTACGACGAATTCTCAACCTGAGTGGCTGCTATTATTATTTAGTCTCACAGTCTTAGGTAGTCTCAGCTCCATGAGCTCAAAAGCCTCAGATTATCTATCGATTAGCTGCTTCCCGCCTGCAAACAAATGAACCCACTCTGGACGCTAATCATTCCCGCACCAAAAGCCTGCACATCACGAGCCCTTGCCACTCTTTTTTTGATCCTCATCTTCCTCCGTCCATCCATTCGCGACTATTACGCTAAGGTACTCCGTACTAGATTGATCATTACCATCTGATTACATCGATAGAATGTTGCAATTTGTCTACAGAGGTACATTGATCCATTCTTTGACAGTGTGCCAAGCAATCGAAGCATAGTGCGGAGCATTGCAATTGGCCTGTTCACTTCATTGCCATCAATGCATCTTCCATCATAGGCATCATCCTCACTCCTTGTCATCCATTCCCCTCTCTATCGAGCTTGCAAACATCATCCAACCAAGTACCCCTTCTTGTCCGTTTCCTTTGGAGCTGCATTTACTCCGTCATCCGCTGTCTGGTTCCAACCAATAATAATAACACCAAGCCTACCTACATGTAACCTTCAACGTCCAATCCCCAGCTTCCTCTACCTTGAAGGCATACACAAATTCCACACCTTTTTGCAACTGCAGTGGCTCCGCCTCCCCCTTTCTGTCCCCACCCCCAGACAATCCATGGATTGCTGCCATTATTGACCATCAAGTGACTAACTCCTCCGTACTCTGTATCATCCTGTGTCTGTTCTACAGTCTTTGTAAGCATTTTGCTGTGCATCTGACTATTGCTGGGTACCTACCTAATGATCGAGGATGAAGCTTCGATCAGGATGAGTCTTAATCGACTAACCTTGTCTCGATGCTGAGTCGTGCATCATTTGATCCACCATGACCGATCTTACTCGACTGCCCACTCGTGGCAACGCTTCTACTTCACATCAATCTCCAGCTCCTCCCCCTCCCCCTCCTCCTGTGCCTGTGCATCAAGGCCAAAAATACTCCCATCGAGCGGCCAATGCTCTAGCAAGATTTGCCCAGCCTTTTTTCTCTGGGTCTCGGCCCCCCAGCCCGCACACTTCAACGGGTCGTGCAGACCTGTCTGCTGGTCCCCGCTCAACCAGGTCCAAGTCATTGTACGGCTTTCTTTTCCTTCTTCGGTTTGGGTTCCTATCATTCTAATTTTATCATTGTCACACCTACTTCCCTTGCTTGGCTTCACTCTCACTACTCCACCGCCTGTTAGGCTACCGCTGGCATAGAGCTTGAGTTCAAGCCTCTTAGGAACAATCGAACTAACGTCAGTTCTAGACCTGGAGCATCTCAAACTGTTACACATAAGACCGGTATCCCCATAGCCGCCCTAGACATCTCCCCGCAACGGACGCACGCCGTCATTGGTGGGAAGGAAATCTTGAAGACTATTCGCGTCTCCCCCGACAGTCTGTCTGAGGAATTCAATCTTCGCAATGCTATCATCAGTTACTCCTCCACGCATCATGGTGGGAGTGGACTTTCCGCGCGGCACAAGGACCAGCTGACCGTCAGGGACGTAAAATGGTCACATGGCAATTATGACCGAACCATCGCCACCGCTGTTGCTAATGGTCGCATTGTCGTGTATGATCTCAATCGAACTGGCTTGGAATTTTGCCGCTTCCAAGGACATAGCCGTCAGGTTCATCGGCTAGCTTTCAATCCTTACGCTCCGGCGTTACTTCTGTCGGGGAGTCAGGATTCTACCATCCGGATGTGGGACTTGCGGACAGCGTCCGCCGAGCGTGGAGTGTCTATGTGCGGGAGTAAGGAACAGTACATTGGCAACAGCGACGCCGTCCGTGACATCAGATGGTCACCGAGCGACCGTTTCGTGTTTGCGACTGCTACGGATAGCGGTGCGATTCAACTGTGGGACTCGCGGAAAAACAGTGCTCCCTTAATGAGGATTACTGCTCATGATAGACCGTGTTTTTCAGTAGATTGGCACCCGGATGGACAACATGTTGTTAGTGGCGGCACAGACAGGCAGGTCAAAGTCTGGGACTTCTCCTCGACTGCTGAGCGGAGACAAAAGCCTACTTTCCAGTTCAGGACACCCCAGGCCGTCCTCAATGTGCGATGGCGCCCCCCTTCCACAGATAAGGAATCCGGCGATTGGCAGTCTTGCCAGGTTGTCACGTCGTACGACAAAGAAGATCCACGCGTTCACCTCTGGGACCTTCGACGACCGCATATCCCCTTCCGGGAATTCGATCGGTATGATGCTCACGCTTCAGACCTGCTCTGGCATTCCAAGGATCTTTTGTGGACAGTAGGCGAAACCGGTGCTTTCACACAGACCGACATTCGTTATGCTCCGCATGTGATCCATCAGCGGCCCACGTGCGCCGTCGCTTGGAGCCCTAATGGAGAGGTGCTTGCTTTCGCTCAGAAACGAGCTCGGCGAAGTATAATGGGTCTCAGTGCCACTGACTTCACAGATCGTCTAGAGATGGAGCACAGTAGTGGAGAACCTTTGGGCCAGAGTCCGACGGAAGACGTCCTTGATGAACCTTCGTTTATCTCCATTCGCGCTCGACCCGGTAAGCCCAGTAGCACTCGTCCTTCTAAATCGTTGAGCAGTACTCCGCCGGGGGCTCCCGAAAATCCTTCCGTCCTTCCGTTGGGAGAGACGCTATCCAAGATCCCTCCACCTGGGCCACGCCAGCTCGGTGTAGTGGGTAGCGTTCCCGGAGCCACTTCGGATCCTGTGGTCTTTCGATTCCTCGCTCGCCACTATTCTCCCTTACTCGAAGCTCCCGAAGATAGCCGCAAGCATGCTGACTTACTTCGCGCCTTGTTGGACTCGTTGACCCAAAATTCAGAGCGCGCAGAGGATGTGTCGCTGCCCAAGCTAGCTCAGACTTGGAGGATAGTCAAGTTTGCTGTTATTCAGGAGCTTGAATCCAGGGCCAGGGCGCAACGACAGGCCCCGGAAAGAGGCTCACGCAATGTCAAGAAAAAGCTCTCAAAAGAGGGGCAACATGCCGAGCGACCTCCCGCCCTGGAAGATAGGAGGACTGACAGATTGAAAAACCGCTTGTTCAGAGGGGTAATGGAGACAGATGCATCAAAGCATACCACAACAGAAATTGAAAGCTCGTCAAACATCACCACACCTCTCGCAAGACCTTTACCGGACTCACCCGTCGAGTCACTGCGTAGTCCGCACTCGCAAATGACCTCTTTGAACGATGACGCTACAGATATTGAGCCCTTACCGCCCTCTGTCTTGAGCTCTAACCATGGCACCATGAACACGATGAATTCAAACGGTTGGTCGTCAATGTCAGATGTCGAACCCCATTCCATACCGCAATTTGAAAAACGCCAGTCAGATGCAGGCGATAGTTCTCTCGGTTCGTTCGAAAACCCGCCACGAGACCTTGTTGGAACATCGGCCATTCAAAGTCCGGAAAGTGACCAAAGATCAGCTCCGCGGGCCATTAATCGTCAGGCCGACTGGCGTGTTCGAAATCACCCGGATTATGTCAAAGGAGCGTCAGAAGACGAGTTTGACCAGAAAATGGAGGACAAGAGGGCAGCGATTCGTGATTACAAGCTCTTTCCTAAGAAGGTCCTATCGCTCGAGTCCCATATCGAGCCCCCAAGGCCACCGTCTTTCCATCGACATGAATCCTCGGAGAGCTTTCCGATGTTCTCAGAATCTACAGGAAGCTCACACCCTTCCAAATCACTGGCTACATCGTTTTCCTCTGCGGCAAGACTGTACGATAGCTCGAAGATTGCTGAAACGGATGAATCTGTCATTGAGGACTATACTCACGAGCATGAGAATCCAGAGCTTGCTCACACCTCCATATTGAACGAACAGGCACTTCAGGATGACGGAGTCTTTCAAGAAAGTGTTATTGATGCTAGCCGTGTTCATCTGGAACGTCCTTCGAGCCCTCCGCAACTTCTAACGGAGTCTAGCCCCGTGCAGATTCCTAAGGACAGCTCAACATTGGCCAAGAATGCACCTGATTTTCGATCTATACCTGAGTCGACGGAGGACCTTTCCGAAGTCGTTATCCCTTTCAGCCCCGACCTGAGCGGAAACAAGCCTTGGGGGCCAGAGATACTGCTGAAAGAAGCGATCAGGTATAATCACAGCAGCACCCATGTCGACATACAGTCTGCCGCCCACCTACTTCAAAAACTACGCGTACTCTTCCAGGAATGTGAGCAACTTCTCCCAAGGGAGGAGTGTGAGCTCATCTTCAAAACCTACCATGAGCACCTCGTACGCCAGTCGATGTACCTGGAGGCTGCCGAGCTTCGACTTCTGTGTGTACCATCCTATCCAGCGGTGTATGAGTATGCCCAGACAAATACTTTCATAAATGTGTTCTGCTTCACATGCAAGCGACCATACGAGAACCCGAGACAGGATAACCGTCGCTGTTATCAATGCGACACCCCGCAAGAACCTTGTGCCATTTGCATGAGCGTTGACCCACCGGCCTACTGGATTACAGAACAGATCTCATCCTTCGCCGACTCCGAAGAGCACTCCGAAGCTACCTCGCATTTGCTATCCTCACCGCGATCATCACTCAAGACGGAGCAGATCCCTCCCTCTGAGCTGCAGCGTTTGGATGGTGCATGGCTGGGTGATTACACCGTTCCTCGACCAATGGGTTCCAGTCTCTGGACATGGTGTCAGGGTTGCGGCCACGGAGGCCACATGGCTTGTATTACCACGTGGTTGAGCGACCCTTCCGTCAGTGAAGGGGGTTGCGCAACCCCTGGCTGTATGCACGACTGTGGACCGGGACCACGCCGTCAGTTCAATCGCGCCGTTTTGCAGGACGAATCGAGAAAGCGAGACGCTGCTAGCAGAAAAGCCGGATTGGGGTTCGTCAAACGCGATCCGTGGGCAAAAGGCGAGAGTAAAGCGGTCGAAAAGGTCCGTGGTATGCTCGGTGTTGCCGCATCAGGCGGAAGCACTGTTTCACCCGCGTCCACCGGGACGGGGGCAGCGTCCTCGTCTGGCATGATGTCACCTAAGAAAGTACGATTGGTGACGCCGAGCGAGCAAGGCAAGCGACGAAGTGGTCCGTCGCGGGCGAGCATCGGGGGCAGTAGCGGAGTCAACATCTGACAACATCTGGCGTGTACCCCTTGTGTTTTCATGACTTACTGCATACAAGTATAGAGAACTTCTATTATGTTCACTCGTGGGACTCAGGTTATTGGTTTGATGGCTAAGGGGTCGTGATAGATGACTAGACGCAGCGTCTTGGTTCCGGCGAAAGAAGATAGACGGATCAAATGCTGAACAGAACATGATATCCAAAATGCGATCCAAAGCGCTCTAGAACCACAAGTACCTTGAAATATCCACAACACATTCTCTTATAGGCAACCCCAAAGCTAGCTTAGAATCTTCTTTTCTTCTTCGCCGGAGCCTTGCTCTTCGCCTCAAGCTGCCTTTTCAGTTCCTCTCGTTTGCGGTCAGCGCGCTCCTGCTCCGTCTCCTGTGGCGGTGGTTTCACTGGCGAAGGGGATCGCTTTAAAGCAACTCGTCGGGAAACCTCGTCGCTCTCGAACTTTGCTGGAGGCGGCGGTGTCGCGGTCTCGGCCCGAGTCTGGGAGGAGGCAGCTGGGGGAACCTCAGTGGTCTTGCGGGCTTTACCTCCGATCATACCCAGCTTGCCAGCTCCTTTTTGCTTGGGCTCTGCGGCGACGGCTTCTTGCGATTCCGGGGAGAGGGAAGGCCGAGGAATTTGTTGTTGTGGTGGTTCTTTCTTCTTGCCTCCGATGACGCCTAGCCCGCGCGGTTTCGGGGCAGTGGTTGTACTTGCGCTGGGTTTGGGAGTGGTTGGTGTTCGAGCAGGAGATGGTGAGGGCTGAGCATCGTGGTCGGTACCCGAGTCCGTTGCCTCGTGGTGCTCATGGGATGCGAGATCTCGTGGTGGAGAGGGCGGTGGCGGTGTTGGAGACTTCTCCTTGATCTTCTTTTTACCGCCTATGATACCCAGTCCTTTTGATTTCTTTGCTGGAGGCTTCTGTGTCGAGGATGATCTTCGTTTCGTGGGTCCATGTTCATGATCTGTCTCACCGTCGGTTCCAGTGGTGGTAGCGGTGGTAGCGGGTGATTGTCGTTCAGGTTCCTTGGCTTTTTTGAGCCTGGGTGGTGTTTCTTGTCGCTGATGCAATAGCATTAAAACAAGTACAGGGATACCTAAGGGTTGCACTCGTACCTCAAACTCATCGTCATCGTCGAGATTATCGTTGTCTGTGTCCGTGTCCATTTTTGAAACAGGCTTTGTGGGCTTTTTCTCCGCGGTGTTTGTGGCTTCTCCACGCTTTGGAGGCGCTCTGGGGCTAGCTCTGGTTGCTGAGAGCTTCACCCACCAGCTGTCTGGGGGTGGGCCGAGTCTCTCTATCTCTCTGGTCTCTCCGGATCCAGACACTTCCGCTAGAAGGTTGGCAGCAACAACTGAATCAGGCGACGATTGGGCGACTTCGTCAAGCCATTCTTGTTCAACAAAAGGCGCCACTCCTTTGATGTAATTGGCAGCGTGGGAGAGTAACGTATCCCCGTGAGCTTTCCGCAGCCCAGCAATTCCAGGAAATATGGTGCTCAAATCGATGCCCATGCTCTCGATCTTATCGAAAAGCTTTCCTAGTACCCAATCTTTCTTACTAAGATGGTCAAGGAGAGTTCGCTGGCGCGACTCCCACCCGGCTTCTGCTCGAAGTAATGGGAGTATAAGATGCTGAGATGCAGAAGATTGCGGTTCCTTTGAAAAGTAAATAGTCCATATTAAAGGTCTCAACGGTGCAGGAAGCTTTGTTGATACTGTCAATTTCATAGAATCGTCTCGCAATCCATTTTCTAGCGATGCAGTACAGCCAGATTCGCCACTTAGAGCTTCACCTATCTTTCCAAGAAGCACTTTGAACTGTTCTGGGTCTTCGCTCGGGTCAATCGTAGTAGCATCTTCATCAGCTCTGTTGAGAATGTCCTGGCGACTCATATGCTCGGTCCAGATATTGGAAAGGTCAGTCATGTAAACATCGTAACTATCTAGTGTTCTGGAGTATCTTAAAAGAAGAGGAGGCAACCCATCCTGCCTTGGAAGATGAAGTCTCCTCCATTTCGAGGTCATCATCAAAATCTCTTACTGAGTAGATGTAAGTGACTATTATCATCCCAGGCAGCACTCCCAGCTGTATTCGACGTGATGGCGGAGCGGAGCACGTGCCGAACTGCGGAAACTCTGCCGCTCGGTTAACCTTCCACCCCGGAAGCTTCTCCAGACTATTCGCGGATCTTCCAAAGTGACGGCCATCGCGATGTTCAACAAAAACAACTGCTGCGACTGAAAGTCTCCTTAACAATCCCAGGCGATCGAACCACGAGGATGTCGTCGCGACTGCCTGACAGAACAGGCTCTAAGCGAAGCCGCTCTCGCTCCCCTTCATCGTGGCGCCAGCCCCAGAAATATCACCGCAAATACGACGAGAGAGACCGACAGCGGGACGGTAGAAAATGGGAGGATGGAAACAGTCGATCATCGCAGCCGCCGGTAAGGAACATGCGAGACCAGGTGCGTCTCAATCAGTTACAGGAGAACGAGCAATTGCGTGAATGGGTGGCGCAGGAGGACATGTTTGTTCTCAAGCAAGCGAAAAAGAAGGCCGAGATCCGCGTCAAAGAGGGTCGTGCGAAACCAATAGATTGGCTTACGGTTACTCTACGAGTTATTGATCCAACGCGGAATCCTCTTGACGATGAGATTGCGGACTCAGAGCTGGATCTGGTGGACCCTGATGGCGTTTTCGAAGGGTTATCTCAGAGTCAATTACTTGACTTGGAGAAGGATATCGATACATTCCTGAGCTTAGAGAAGAACTCACAGAATAGGGATTTTTGGAAAGTAAGTCTTATTTGCGTCTTGCTCTCGTTCGCTCGAGACTAATCTCGCGCCTCCATTCAGACAATGAAGGTTATCTGTCGAGATCGCCAGAAAACGACTGCCCCCGAAGGACGTGCCCTCAGCTCCGTTGCCGCCGACATCAACCGACTCTTGAGCCCGAAAACATACGAGCAACTCGAGACCCTTGAGGTGCAGGTCAGGAAAAAGCTGGACTCTAATGAGCCTATCGACACCGATTATTGGGAGGAACTTTTGCGCAGCCTGACGGTGTGGAAAGCTCGCGCTAAGGTGAAGAAGGTCTACCAAGCCGTGATCGATGAGCGTGTCAGAGGGTTGCGCAAACAACAATATGAAGAGGCTGAATCTATCCGAACGAAGCTCGCTCCTCTTGCGCCCATCATTCAGACCTATCAGGAACGACGTCAACAGCTTAGTGAGAAAGAAATCCGTGAGCTAGATCCCGAACCGTTGCTCCAGATTCGTCCAGAGGATAAAGGGTCGGAAATATTGGATGAAGGGGCTTTTCTCGATCAAGTCGTAAGTTGCCCTTGCTCTTGTATCTGTGGTCCCAGTTTGTTGCTGACTACGCTTGAAGGCTCGCGAGCGACAAAAGATTCTAAAGATGGGCTTTGTTCCCCTTCGTCAGCGGCAGACGGAGAGACCCTCTGCAGCTTCCGCAAGCCAGACAACGAACATGTCTGCTGCGACAGCATCCACCCGCTTCTCATCGATTCCCAATGAGGATTTCTCGCAAGCGACGAAAGCTCTTTACGAGAGAGAACTTGCTAAAGGAGTCAGTGAAAACGAGGAGATCTTTACGGGCGAGGAATCTGTCAGCACGGGTGCGCAACCGCAGTGGGCCAGCAAGTACCGACCTCGCAAGCCGCGGTACTTCAACCGGGTGCAAATGGGGTATGAGTGGAATAAATACAACCAGACGCACTATGATCATGACAATCCGCCACCAAAAGTTGTCCAGGGCTACAAGTTCAACATTTTCTACCCCGATCTTATCGATAAAACAAAAGCCCCTACGTACCGCATTGAACGCGAGCATGGACGGAAACGCGGACAATCGTTTGCCGCGGCTGGCGAAGAGGATACGTGCCTTATTCGATTCATGGCTGGACCCCCGTACGAAGATATCGCATTTCGGATCGTAGACAAAGAGTGGGACTATAGCGCCAAGAGAGAGAGAGGATTTAAAAGCACGTTTGACAAGGTATGTCCTGGGGCCCCTCCTATTGCACTTACTAGTACTGACATCCGAAGGGAATTCTACAACTTCATTTTCAGTTCAAGCGAGTAAGCTTTCCGCCCAATTTCCTAACTTGGGTCGCAGTTGCTTGTCAGGACAGAGATACTAATTTGTTATAGATCTACTACAGGAAGTGAAGCGTCAACGCCGGCTTACCGATCGAACGATCTCACCGATTATATCTCTTGGGCGGTCTGGGTGTGGTCACTCGAGTGCTTTCAATGTCCCAATAACTACGTACCTCGGATCAGGCAGATTCCATACTAGCGAATATTTCGGTTCAGGGCAATGTGCCGCGAGAGACAATCCTGTTCTATGATTGGTCGGGAAATACTAACCGTCCGCTTCTTCACTGGATCTCAGGACGGCCGACCACGGTGACTTTAAGGTGCCTTAGGGAAAGGGCTAAGACGTGTCATACGAACTTACCTTGCCTTGCGGAGATGTCAACTAGGGTCTGACTCCGGTTCTATGATCGCACTCGCATATGAGAGGTTCCACGTGCGGGAGATCACTATCTGATGCTTGAATCCACCTCATCTGCAACCCCTTTCAAGTATTGCACTTCTTCTTCCCTTTCCTCCTTTTGGGGGCAACGCTTAAGATGCGTGAGTATTTTTTCACTTTGAGCGATGTTGATGAAATCACGTGGGAGCCTGCAACGCATCCTTGGCACCTTATCGCATTTCGGATCGTCGCCACCGAATTGAAACTGAGAGGGTTGTGGTGAAGCGGCGGCTATGTGACACCTTATGCCACCTGCAGGCCGTTTGACGGCTTCCGGCTGGACGGGGAACAGGGGATTTGCTTGAGTATCTGCAGGATGGATTGAAAGAGAAGCACTTTGGGTTCCTCAAGACCCTGTGACAATATCGATTCCAGAAAGGCCTGTGTCCTGTATCTCTTTCTTTTTCTTTTACCGTGCTCTCATAGTTCCATTTTCGGGTTGTTCCATATACTATATAATGGACCATAGCAAGACTCTCTGCAGGCGTCCGCTATCCGCGAGCTCTAAGCTAATCCCGGTCGGCCTAGCTTGTAAAAAGCTCACTAATTGACCCGTTGCAGCCCTCTGTAGTACCAGATCCAGTCTCTCCACAGTCATGGAGGGTCATCAGTTGCGTCCCGACACTGGATCCCTGTTCCAGAGCCTGGGAAAGCATTTCCTGTAGAAGCAATGGATTGAAGCACAACCACTGTATGAGTCTACCACACTCAAGACGCATGACGGCCAAAAACTAGTCCCCCTACGTCTCATACACTTTCCCCCTTGTTCGTTGGGGCCAGGTGTGCATGAATCTGTCGGGTAGTCCGCAGCAGAAAAGGCGACAAGAAGGAAGGACGTCAAGTTTAGGTATGAGCTGGCACTCTACGCTTTTACCTCATGATAGTTCACCTTGAATGACCTGGTGCATCGTCTCTCTTGCTCAGTGGTCCCGCTTTTTCTTTCTTTTTTCTTTTTCTTTTTCTTTTTTCTTTGTCTTTGGAATACCTGTCAATTTCTGGGGCTCTTTCTGGCTTCTATCTCTTTATTTTCGCATTTACTCTCCATAATTCTGGTCTACTCTTCCCTGTATCTAACGGGGCCATCCCCTCATCAGTGCGCTTGATCTTTCTCTCTCTCGTGAGCCAGTCTTACACCTTATTAAACTCTATTACTATTATCTCTTCTCTGCGGATATTATCCTCTGATGTCAGTTCAACCAGGTTGTGTGGAGTTTCAAAACAGCCTGTGATTGACATTAGTTTGTCCTTGAGAGCAGACAATATGGTTCACTCCATTCCCTCCTACAATTTACCCGCAAACTACTCTGACCAGGGAGCTTATCGTCATTACTCTTCAAACCTGTCGCAATCATCATCCCCCTCGTCTGATGGCTCTTTAGCAGAGAATCCTGATAATTCCAATCCCTGCTCGATAGTGTGGGTGAATTCAAGTTCAAGCAGCCCAGATACCCTGGAGACAGCACTCACTTTTCCTGACCCATGGGCGCTCAGTACGACCCAGGTTTATCCCCTCAGTGCTTCTACTTCGCCGCTGGAAGCTCCAAAAGATGGAAATCTTTATCTATTTCCATACTGTGATGAAGGGACGTCTCTTGCGATGGCGCCCTACTCCAGACCGGACCATGCAGAAATTCCATTGGGATACGCTCGTGCGACTGAAAGTTCGTCGGACTGGGTTCATGGAGTAGAGGGCGACGGTCGCAATGGCCCGGATTCTCAGATCTACCTTACGCCTTCACCAGCCGCTGAACACTTTCCACAACAGTCTGAGACTATGCATACCACACCGTCTCCTGAAACAAGGTCAGCTACGTCTTCGCATGTCAATCGGGAGAGAACAGAAGTTGAGAGAGAAATCGAGCGCAATGACGCAGAAAAGAATTCACTTCCAGATGACAGTGGCCCCACAGACCTTCCCTATTCTCATTTAATCGCGGAAGCTCTGAAGACCGCTCCTGACAGGAAGCGTACACTTCAAGAGATCTACAGCTGGTTCGAGCAAAATACAAGCAAAGGGAGAGATCAACGCTCAAAGGGATGGCAGAACAGTATCCGGCACAATCTCTCAATGAATGCGGTATGTAATCCCACAGATCTCCATGGTTTACCTTTTCTTTGTTTTGATCTCTGTTGGAGATGCGTGCTAAGATCTGACATGGCTCGCAGGGGTTTGAAGCCGTGAGGGTAGAATCTCCCAATGGTAAAAAGGCCGTGAACTACTGGCGCCTCACGGACGAGGCATACAGGAAAGGCATCCAGTCGACTACCCGGTACAGGAAGCAAGCGAATCATAAGAGGCCTTTGGGCTCGGATCCGCCGGCTCCCCAGCGCCAACGATCTGGGGCCAAAGGAGGGAAGGCGAACAAGATTGCAGCCAAGTATCGCGGCCAGATGTTTTTGACGACAGGAGACCAGCAGGACGCTGCACAAAGGGAACGACTGTATCTGCATCCCGCCCCTCTGCAGCTGCAGCAGCAGCTACCGTCACAGATGGTGAATCGCCCTCCGTACCTTCGCGCAGCTACTTCTGTGGCGACAGTGTCACCAACCCGTGCGTCCGGTCCGGCCACGCTGATGCATCGACCGTCAGCGGAACAGTACAATTTGGGTAGCGTTATTGGCTGCACGGAGGCCCCCTCCCTGTACCCCTATGTTCTATGACATGGCGGGGCCTAGCGACGAGTATTGTTTTGCATATGAAAGCGGGATTGGAGGTTGCTGTGGAGTCTATTCGCTCCCCATTGATTACCAACAGTTAATAATGATGGCTGGTGGACCGGCCCGGAACCCTCATCAGATCTTCATCTCAGTGTATGACAATTTCTGGAGTATTGAGAGGAAAGAGTGGGCCGCAGTCAAACAGATTTTCGAGACACCAGGGCTAGTGCTCTGATAATTGACTTGCATAAACTAAACTTGTACTGTAGCTGATTATTTTCAGTCCCAGCCAGCATTTGTTCATGAATTCATGTCGATGCTTTTTGCTTTTTGCTCATCTCTTTTCATTTTTGGCTTAGTAACAGCAAAAAAAGTTCCTGGCGGGGCGTCGAAGATTTTGTATTTGTTACGTCCTTGTCTTATTACCTCTCCAGACTGATTTGATTTGTCTCTCTATTTAACGTCGATCATGTGGACATAGTTGCAGACTCTGACGCGACGATGATGGTGATGATAATGATAGGGTAATGCCAGTTCCGAACAGACTCTCAGCATCCATGTCAGTTTGTCGTAGGACTCGCGTCATTGAGGACGGAGGATGCTGCCCGATGCCCTCCGTACTCCGTATAGATCGTTCATCTACACGAGTCAGAACACAAAAACATGCCGACATAATACATGCAGATAGGACGAGGCAGAAACGATCCGAAACGATCCATTCGGCGGAAGATTCAGCCGACCTCGAGCTCATTTTTCAGCCAGACAGTCGGGGACTGGTGGTGTTTCTGCCTTGTGATTACCTACGCAAGGCATCTCGTTGATTATGACAGGGAGCTAAGGCGGCGTCTTCAAGGGTGTGTGCATGTTGTATGTATGGTGTATGTGGAATGTGTAAGTAAAGGTCCCTGGGGCGGTGGTGTCGATTGACAGTTGGACGATCCCTCATTACGCCGGAGACAGACGAGACGAGAAGAGACTGCGTTGTCATCTTGTTCGTCTGATCGAAGCGACATGGAGAGCTGGCGAGTCATCTCTCCAGAAAACCGAATATCTCCAGCGCGCTAGATGACCCTAATGCTCTAAGCACCTACCATTGGCGTTTTAGCGCAGAAAATTAAACTCTGCTAGAAGGCTATCAAAAGTACCATACAAATGCCTAACCGACAGGTATCCAGAGAGAGAGAGAGATAGAGTCTACATATGTTAGATGTTAGGAGTCTGCCGTCTCATGTATGTAAATGCTGTCAGCCTGTCACATCCGATCCGAACTGGGATGTAGCTCCTTACTCTCACTATCTCAGTCGACTTCGTGGATGTCAATCTGCCACTGTAATGCAGCCAAGCCTAATGGCGCGCAATGACAGCGCCAGACGGAGTGGCCGCTGTGGATTCTGTGTGGCTCAGGACTTGATTCGACGGGTTTCATTTCTCGTGTGCTCTGTTATTCGATGGTTCGAGTACAATGTCCGTTTTTCTTCTGGCGTGGATTGTACCGGATAAAGGAGGTTGAGATGAGCATCCACGTCAGATCCCTGGCGTGGGTCGCTGATCAAGGTCATTAACATCTGACAATGAGAATCAAGGTCTCAGGTATGATGACACGCTCCTCCTCAAGTAATTACAGTATCCCTCTACTTATCTGTGAGTTGGACTGCTTTTTCCTGCAGGAACTTGCGACATGGACTCCACTGTCAAACTCAGCAAAGTGAATCGATCCATATGTCCATGAGTAATCACTTACTTCATGCTTTCAAAGCTTTAAAGAAAAGCCAAAAGAACATTGTCTATAAAAATAGCGGCCCGCTCCGGACTCTAAGCTACCTGGACGTAGTCTAAGGGGCCGAGTTACAGCCCTAGCCCAGCCATTGTCCTACAACTACAGAAACGGATAATGATCAAAACGCCGCTTTCTCATCACCCTTCTGTTGGCTGGCTGCATACTCCGTATGGTGATCGACTCTTAATTGCTTGATGACTTCTACTTCTCCATGAACTAGCATCATGGCTTAGCGCCATGATCGGAGATCCAAGGTGAAAAGAGTAAAGGAGACCGCTGTCTTCGTCTCTTTCTTTGTTGTGCATCATGTGGTTTATTATTGTTTTCCCTGCTTTACGTTACTGGGGCTTATGGGATATTCCTCATGGTGCATGATGTTCATCAAAGAATAGAACATGATTCCACTTCGGACTAGCCCGTTGCCTTCACAATTATGACCGGGTTGCCTGAATTCCCTTTCCGCCTGTCCTCACCGGATCTTAAACGCCCGGGGTTGTCACAGCAGGGATTCATTTCCGAAATAGCAGACCCCGTATCAGCCTCTAGACTAGGTTATATTCGGTGCGTAGTTATTTCTCACCCCTTTTGCAGTTGCAGAGAATTGTTGCTAATGTTTACAGGTCAATCGGGGACGCAACCCCATTTCCGCCATCCCCCGAGCATATGACCTTCTTTCTACATCCTGCACGGGGATCTGCTTATGTGGATGCTATTATAGATCCCTCGGGGCATCAGCAGGCATGTATAGCTGGTTTCAACCATCACCAGTCCGGTTGACGACCGGTCTCGTACCCAAGACAAGGTTCTCACGAGAATCGCGGGTACCTGGAGCGCGAGAAGAAGGGGCTGATAGCTGAGTGACATCCACACCGTTTCCATAGGAAGCCTACAGCAGTGTAATCTGTACAGCAATGTGCATATGTGTCTGAGACGAAAAGGTATACATGTGTGATCTTTCCATGGCTGGTTACATAATTGACAGGTGACATTCCTCTGTCGATCAGCCTTCAGTGACAGAACTCTATCTGCTGTTAGAGTACTACGGAGTAGGTCCCACGGACGGCGGACTTACAGCACAGCTTCTTTTTTCTGTCCGAAATAAATCCTTAGAAATGCCGATTAGTGGAGGCGTAAAGCCTCAAACGATAGATGCATGACTGAGACTCATGCTGACGGGGCTCCAGCCAGATCCCCCAAGATCTACACCACAGCAGTCGATTTCACAACCGTGGAACACCTTGTTAGACCCTCAGCTATGTACTAGCTCGCTGCATGCCGTCCTAATAACCGACCAGGATTCACCCGGTCTCGGTAACTGAGGACACTTTGATGTGGATAAAAAAGGGATATTGCCAAAAATACATCGACGGGATTTGTTTAGTGATGGATTCAAGGATGCATGTATATGTACGATATGATCCACATCCCGTATATAGTTTCATATTCTTACGGATTGATAGGATGAAAAAGAGCAATCTACCAGGTTGATAGTTGCCTTGCCGAATTGTGATAGTAATGGGTAGACTTGTATTATTGATCACGAGGAGGGAGCTCCGACATCGACATCATTCTTCCATCTGTGCGCTCTCTGAGAAGGGTATTGTTACTTCTGCCGTGAAGAATCTGGTCCTTCCTTTCGCGTTTTGCCGATGTAGCACGGCGGTACTCCTAGTACATGTACGGGCAGCCACCCTCTTCTGGAAATATATTATCGTGCCCGACTCTCGTTTCCACACACCTATGCTTTTTCTAAATGTCATTGCTGTGTAAATTTAATTTTTTTTTCAGACAATATTCAATATTTTGACTGGGTCCATGAAGTCTTCTTCTCCTTTGAGTAGAAATTGCAAGTACGTTGCATCTTGCTCCAGCATACTTTTCAACAGCAATTGATGCCTGACGATTCAGGCTCCACCACATCGGAAGACGCTGGCAACCTGCCATGACTATTCAAGCATGACCATCGAAAATCTTATCTGAACCCTGAACAGATGACTTGAGAGTCGTAAGGTAAAGGAAACGGTTTCTTAATGACCAACGAGTAATCGCAACTACGTTATATTCAAACGAGGTCGGCCTGCAGAAGTGGAAAGCTACGAATCCGGACAGAGTGAAATGGTTCTCTGATGAGCGTGATCATTATTTCATCGCTGGATCTCTCGTGTATTCCCTCTGGACAGATCAACACAGTGACAGGGAGAGCTGATAACTCATGGTGAAAATGAAATTTCATTGATAGCCACGACCATACAAGGTTCGCATGCTAGCCGTGTCTGTTCATCTTTTATCTCTAAGAGAACCGTACTCGGCTGGATTTTTCCATATCATTCGCTTCCCACTTTAAAAAAGACCAACACCGAGAACAAAACGTAATCCGTTTAGCGCTTGCCAGCGGCCTTCTCCTGAGACTCCTTGAGGACCTTCTTGACGATCTTCTGCTCCTCAATCAGGAAAGCACGGACGATACGGTCCTTGACGCAACCGGCGCAGCGAGAACCACCGTAGGCACGGCTGACGGTCTTCTTGGGCCGGGAGATCTGGGAGTATTCACGGGGGCGGAGGGCGGGAATCTAAGCATTGTAATCAGTGATCCTGCTCATCTTCCTATCAATTGGCAAGAGGCAATCAAATGTGCGCTTTCCGTTCCCGAACTTGTCCTCTCGTGACTCGACAGTACGACGATCGAAGGACACCCAAAAAAGCGCACAGAAGACCACTTCCTAGCCAGAATTTCACTCGGGAGCACTCACGCCGGGGAGCTTGATGCCGCAGTCACCGCACTTGGGAGCAGTGCCCTTCTTCTTGATGTGGAGGTAACGGAGCTCGCCGCCAGGAGTCTTGATGATGCGGACCTTGTTGGACCGCGTGTTGTACCTGTAGAACAAAACCTATCAATATCGTGCTTTCAAGGGCAACCTCGGAACTGTTGTGTCTCGTCGCGCCAAATATCATGCGCTATGTCACTGAATTTAAAGCGAACAACGCCGATGATGAAGGCGACGCAGAGGGCATAGGATTGTGAACTTCTGGGAGGGAATTTCAAACGTACGGGTTCCGTCTCCGCTGTAGGAAAAAAGGGAATCAGCATTTCATCGAAGTAAAAATATATTCCAGTATAAAAACTCACGTATTGCAATCTGTTGTTCGCCATTTTGATTGTCCTTGAACCTCTGAAACGGTGATCAAGAGATTGGCGGCGGCGTCGTCGGTTGTCGTCGTTGTCCTCGTAGAATTCTCAAAGTCATCTGGATTTGTGTGGGTTTCGCTCGGAGCCCTGGAAGGCCGCGCTAGCGCAAATTTGGCGAGCCTGCGCTAACACCAAAATGGACTAGCGTCTTCCCGCGGAGAGCCGCCACCTCTGTTCAAGCTTGCCCATCACCAAGAAAGGAGCCAGAACAGCGTCTTCCATCAACCGTTGTGAGAAGGGGATTGTTCGGGAGTTGGGATTTTCTCTTCGGGGCTATCATTTTATCCTTCCGACGCGAATATATCTTTATAACCATCAGTTTTTGTGAAGTCCCGTCGGTGCTTTCGTCTTGAGTTTGATGATTTTTCTCAACGTGGTTTGACGCGACTTTGCTCCATTATCAGAGTCGGCTTAAGTCGAAAGCGTTTTTCTTTCATTAATCGCCATCACCATGGCGTCGTTGCCTCCTCCCCCTCCCCCCGGATGGGGTGCAGCCCCTCCTTCCATGCCTTTGGCGCCGCCGCCGCCAGGATACCAGCCCCCAGCGGATCCGAATGTCGCAAAGTTTGCTCAGAAGAAGAACGAATGGCTGCGGACGCAGCGCAATCGGTTTGGAGAGAAGAGGAAAGGCGGGTTCGTTGAGACACAGAAGGCGGACATGCCTCCAGAGCACTTGCGGAAGATTGTCAGAGATATCGGCGACGTATCGCAGAAGAAGTTCAGCAATGAGAAGCGCAGCTATCTCGGCGCGCTCAAGTTCATGCCTCACGCCGTGCTGAAGCTGCTGGAGAACATGCCCATGCCTTGGGAATCGGCTCGTGAGGTCAAGGTGCTGTACCATGTGAATGGTTGCCTTACGCTCGTGAACGAGACCCCGAGGGTCATCGAACCGGTTTTCCATGCTCAGTGGGCTACAATGTGGGTGTGTATGCGGCGAGAAAAGAGTGACCGCAGACATTTCAAGCGGATGCGCTTTCCCCCTTTCGATGACGAGGAACCTCCCCTATCTTGGTCAGAGAATATCGAAGACGTCGAGCCCTTGGAGCCGGTCCAGATGGAGCTCGACGAATCCGAAGATGCCCCAGTGTACGAGTGGTTCTACGATCACCGACCGCTACTTGATACCCCCCATGTCAATGGACCAAGCTACAAAAGCTGGAACTTGACTCTTCCCCAGATGGCAACTCTCTACCGGTTAAGTCATCAGTTACTCAGTGATGTGGTCGACCAGAATTACTTTCACATGTTTGATCTCAACAGTTTCCTTACGGCAAAGGCATTGAATGTTGCCATCCCAGGTGGCCCACGGTTTGAGCCTTTGTACAAGGACATCGACCCCAATGACGAGGATTTCAGTGAATTCAATGCGATCGACCGCATCATCTTCCGAGCACCCATTCGGACGGAGTACAGAGTCGCTTTCCCTTTCTTATATAACACTCTGCCGAGAAGCGTGAAAGTTTCCTGGTATTCTCATCCTCAAGTCGTCTACGTCCGAGCTGACCCTAACCTTCCTGCTTTCTACTTCGACCCTGTCATTAATCCCATCTCGTCGCGCTCTGTCGCCCCCAAGAACATTACAGTCAGCCATGAGGATGAGATCTTTGGGCCCGGAAACAATGAGGACGATCTTTTTGAACTCCCACCGGAGGTGAAGCCCTTCTTCGCTGACGAGGAACTGTACACACCTGATACTGCCTCAGCCATCGCACTGTGGTGGGCTCCTCATCCGTTCAATAAGAGATCAGGGAAGATGGTGCGCGCGCAGGACGTGCCACTCGTCAAACAGTGGTACCTGGAGCATTGCCCCCAGGGCCAGCCCGTGAAGGTCCGAGTGTCGTATCAGAAGCTTCTCAAGACGTATGTGCTCAATGAGTTGCACAAGAAGAAGCCCAAGGCCCAGAACAAGCAAAATCTGTTGAAGACTCTGAAATCTACCAAGTTCTTCCAGCAGACGACAATCGACTGGGTTGAAGCTGGTCTCCAGGTTTGCCGCCAAGGTTTCAACATGCTCAACCTCTTGATTCACCGGAAGAACCTGACTTATCTGCATCTCGACTACAACTTCAATTTGAAGCCTGTTAAGACATTGACCACTAAGGAGCGAAAGAAGTCCCGCTTCGGTAACGCTTTTCACTTGATGCGTGAGATTCTGCGCCTTACGAAGTTAATCGTCGATGCGCAAGTTCAATACCGTCTGGGTAACATCGATGCTTTTCAATTGGCCGATGGCATTCTGTACGCTTTCAACCATGTTGGGCAATTGACTGGTATGTATCGTTACAAGTACAAGTTGATGCATCAAATCCGTTCCTGCAAGGACCTGAAGCATTTGATCTACTACCGGTTCAACTCTGGCCCTGTGGGCAAAGGTCCTGGTTGCGGTTTTTGGGCCCCTGCTTGGCGTGTTTGGCTGTTTTTCATGCGCGGTATCATTCCTCTTCTTGAGAGATGGCTTGGAAACTTGCTTTCTCGTCAGTTTGAGGGTCGTCATAGCAAGGGGGTTGCAAAGACAGTTACCAAGCAGCGTGTCGAGTCGCACTTCGATCTTGAACTGCGAGCTTCTGTCATGGCGGATCTGATGGACATGATGCCTGAAGGTATCAAACAGAACAAAGTCAACACAGTTCTGCAGCATCTGTCTGAAGCTTGGCGATGCTGGAAGAGTAATATTCCCTGGAAGGTACCGGGGCTCCCAGCACCTATCGAGAATATTATCTTGCGATATGTGAAGAGCAAGGCCGATTGGTGGATATCTGTCGCACACTATAATCGTGAACGTATCCGCCGCGGTGCCACCGTGGATAAGACTGTTGCCAAGAAGAATCTTGGTCGACTAACTCGACTTTGGCTCAAGGCCGAGCAGGAGAGACAGCACAATTACTTGAAGGATGGTCCTTACGTATCTTCGGAAGAAGCGGTGGCGATTTACACAACCATGGTGCACTGGCTCGAGTCTCGCAAGTTCTCACCCATTCCGTTCCCGAGTGTCTCCTACAAGCATGACACCAAGATTCTTATTCTCGCCCTCGAGCGCCTCCGCGAGGCCTACTCTGTGAAGGGTAGACTGAACCAGAGCCAGCGAGAAGAACTTGCTCTCATTGAACAGGCATACGACTCTCCTGGAACCACGCTGGCCCGGATCAAGAGATTCCTGCTCACTCAGAGAGCGTTCAAGGAAGTTGGAATCGATATGAACGACAACTACAACAATATCAACCCTGTCTATGATGTCGAGCCGATCGAGAAGATCACGGACGCCTACCTGGACCAATACCTTTGGTATCAGGCAGAGCAGCGCCATCTCTTCCCAGCTTGGATTAAACCTTCGGATTCTGAAGTCCCTCCGCTGCTGACCTACAAGTGGGCCCAGGGAATCAATAATTTGTCCAACGTCTGGGAAACTGCCGATGGCGAGACGAATGTCATGATCGAAACGGAGTTATCCAAGGTCTATGAGAAGATTGATCTTACTCTTTTGAATCGTCTGCTACGTTTGATCATGGATCACAATTTGGCTGATTACATCACTTCGAAGAACAATGTGCAGCTGAGCTACAAGGATATGAACCATACCAACAGCTACGGATTGATCAGGGGTCTGCAGTTCTCTGGTTTCGTCTTCCAGTATTATGGTCTTATGATTGATCTGCTGCTCCTTGGTTTGCAAAGAGCCAGTGAGATGGCAGGTCCGCCGCAGAGTCCCAACGACTTCTTGCAATTCAGAGACCGTGCCACTGAGGCAAGACATCCCATTCGTTTGTACACTCGCTATGTCGACAAGATCTGGGTATTCTTCAGATTCACCGCCGACGAGTCTAGGGATCTTATTCAGCGCTTCCTTACAGAGAACCCTGATCCTAACTTCGAGAACGTTATTGGATATAAGAACAAGAAGTGCTGGCCGCGTGATTGCCGTATGCGCCTAATGCGACACGATGTTAACCTTGGTCGCGCTGCCTTCTGGGATTTGAAGAACCGTCTGCCGCGGTCAATTACGACGATTGAATGGGATGATACCTTTGCTAGCGTGTACAGCAAGGACAACCCGAACCTACTGTTCTCCATGTGTGGATTTGAGGTCCGTATTCTGCCAAAGATTCGCAATCAGAATGAGGAGTTCTCGGTCAAGGACAGTGTGTGGTCTCTGGTAGACAACGCCACCAAGGAGCGCACAGCCCATGCTTTCTTGCAAGTAACGGAGGAGGACATCCAGAAATTCAACAACCGAATCCGGCAAATCCTCATGTCCTCGGGGTCAACCACTTTCACCAAGATTGCCAACAAGTGGAACACCGCTCTTATCGCGCTCTTTACGTACTATCGTGAAGCTGCTGTCTCCACCGTCAATCTCTTGGACACGATTGTCAAATGTGAGACCAAGATTCAGACTCGCGTTAAGATTGGTCTGAACTCCAAGATGCCCTCGCGTTTCCCTCCTGCGGTCTTCTACACGCCAAAGGAATTGGGTGGTCTGGGCATGATTTCGGGTTCTCATATTTTGATTCCCGCCAGTGACAAGCGGTGGTCGAAGCAGACAGACACCGGCATTACTCACTTCCGAGCGGGTATGTCACATGACGAGGAGACCCTCATTCCTAACATCTTCCGATACATCATTCCATGGGAGGCCGAATTCATCGACTCTCAGCGAGTCTGGATGGAATACTCTCAGAAGCGGATGGAAGCTCAGCAGCAGAATCGCCGCCTGACTTTGGAGGACTTGGAAGATAGCTGGGATCGCGGTCTCCCTCGTATCAACACTCTTTTCCAAAAGGATCGAAGCACACTCAGCTTCGATAAAGGTTTCCGTCTCAGAGCTGAGTTCAAGCAGTACCAGCTGATGAAGAGCAATCCATTCTGGTGGACAAGTCAACGTCATGACGGTAAACTCTGGAACTTGAACGCTTACCGCACAGATGTCATCCAAGCACTTGGTGGTGTTGAGACTATTCTCGAGCACACCTTGTTCAAGGCCACTGCTTTTCCATCTTGGGAGGGTCTCTTCTGGGAGAGAGCAAGTGGATTTGAAGAGTTGGACCACCCTCCTTCTTTTATATTGTTAACATTTTGCTAACGAATATTTCAGGTCGATGAAGTTTAAGAAGCTTACCAATGCTCAGCGTTCTGGTTTGAACCAGATTCCTAACCGTCGATTCACCCTATGGTGGTCCCCAACCATCAACCGTGCCAACGTCTATGTCGGTTTCCAGGTGCAACTTGATCTTACAGGTATCTTTTTGCACGGCAAGATCCCTACTTTGAAAATTTCCTTGATTCAGATCTTCCGTGCGCACTTGTGGCAGAAAATCCACGAGTCCGTTGTCATGGACTTGTGCCAGGTGTTTGATCAGGAACTCGAGCAGCTGGGCATCGAAGCTGTCCAGAAGGAGACTATCCACCCACGTAAGTCTTACAAGATGAACAGTTCGTGCGCAGACATCCTACTCTTCGCAACAAACAAGTGGAACGTGACTAGACCTTCCATTTTGTTCGACACCAAAGACGTCTACGAGCCGACCACGACCAACAAGTTCTGGCTTGATGTGCAGTTGAGATACGGCGACTACGATTCTCACGATATCGAGAGATATGTTCGCGCCAAGTACCTCGACTACACTACTGATAGCATGAGTATCTATCCTTCCGCCACTGGTCTCATGATCGGCATTGATCTTGCATACAACCTCTACTCGGCGTACGGACAGTACTTCCCGGGCCTGAAGACTCTGATCCAGCAGGCGATGGCCAAGATCATGAAGGCAAACCCTGCCTTGTATGTACTAAGAGAGCGTATTAGAAAGGGTCTGCAGTTGTATGCGTCTGAAAGCAACCAGGAGTTCCTCAACTCTCAGAATTACTCCGAGCTGTTCAGTCCGCAGATTCAACTGTTCATTGACGACACTAATGTCTACCGTGTCACTATTCACAAGACCTTCGAAGGCAACTTGACCACAAAGCCCATCAACGGTGCCATCTTCATCTTCAACCCTCGGACTGGTCAATTGTTTCTGAAGATTATTCACACTAGTGTTTGGGCTGGTCAGAAGCGTCTTGGCCAATTGGCGAAGTGGAAGACAGCCGAAGAAGTTGCAGCACTCATTCGGTCTCTTCCTGTGGAAGAACAGCCTAAGCAGCTCATTGTCACTCGGAAAGGTCTTCTGGATCCCCTTGAAGTCCATCTGCTCGACTTCCCCAACATCTCCATCCGTGCCTCTGAGCTCCAGCTGCCGTTCCAGGCTGCCATGAAGGTTGAGAAGCTGGCAGATATGATTCTGCGGGCAACCGAACCACAAATGGTACTCTTTAACCTCTACGATGAATGGCTCAAGTCCATCTCTCCGTATACCGCCTTCTCTCGACTGATTCTTATTCTGCGAGCCCTGCACGTCAATATCGACAAGGCCAAGATCATCTTGAGACCCGATAAGACGGTAATTACACAGGAGCATCACATCTGGCCTACGCTATCGGACGAGGATTGGATCAAGGTTGAAGTCCAACTTCGTGACCTGATTCTGAACGATTATGGAAAGAAGAACAACGTGAACGTGCAGAGTTTGACGAGCAGCGAAGTCCGAGACATTATTCTTGGTATGGAGATTAGTGCGCCGTCACTTCAGCGGCAGCAGGCCGCAGAAATTGAGAAGCAGCAGGAGGAAGCGAAACAGCTCACAGCTGTCACGACGAAGACGCAGAATGTTCGCGGTGAAGAAATCATCGTCACGACCACGTCCCAGTACGAACAGCAGTCGTTTGCTTCGAAGACCGAATGGCGTACACGGGCAATTGCGACATCGAATCTTCGCACGAGAGCCAATAATATCTACATTTCGTCAGATGATGTTTCCGAGGAAGGATACACTTATGTCATGCCCAAGAACATCCTTCGTCGCTTCATCACCATTGCCGATCTTCGAGTGCAGGTTGCTGGGTATCTCTATGGTAGCTCTCCTCCCGATAACGACCAAGTGAAGGAGATTCGAACCATCGTCATGATTCCGCAAGTTGGAAATACTCGAGATGTTCAGTTGCCTCAACAGTTGCCACAGCATGAGTATCTGAACGGGCTTGAGCCTCTCGGTATCATCCACACGATCTCTGGCAACGAGCCACATTACATGACTGCTATGGATGTGACTCAGCATGCGCGGTTGATGAATGCTCACCCCTCGTGGGACAAGAAGACCGTCACTATGACAGTGTCATTCACCCCTGGAGCTGTTTCCCTTGCAGCATGGGGGCTGACGCCCCAGGGTTACAAGTGGGGAGCTGAGAACAAAGACACCACATCTGACCAACCACAAGGGTTCTCGACCAGCATGGGTCAGAAATGCCAACTGCTGCTCAGCGACAAGATTCGTGGATACTTCCTGGTCCCTGATGATAACGTGTGGAACTATAGCTTCATGGGAAGCTCTTTCGGCAGCGTCGAAAAGCGACCTGTCTATGTCAAGATTGATACACCTTTGAGATTTTATGACGACCAACATCGTCCTTTGCACTTCCAGAACTTTGCTGAACTCGAGGACATTTGGGTTGATCGTTCCGATAATTTCGCTTAAAGCAAGTCTGGTGTTGGATTCCCTTTTACTCTTTCTATATTGTCTTATTGTCCCTGATCTCTAGGCGTTTTTCCCTTCCTGCAATCCTTCACAAGCATGACCGAAGTGCTTGCTTTCTCCATTGATCTGTTTTTCTAGGGCGACATAATTTGAGCCACGGCCAGAAAAGCGAGGAACGATCATCTTTATGCGATGCAGACTACAACTTGAAATGGATACCGGGGCCTTGTATGTATGTACAGTAGTTAGTACAATGATCAGTTGTTTGATTAATATTCTATTGTCCATATGCTCTGAGACTTGATTCGTTCTGTCGAGTTCAATGTTTGCTTGGTTCTTCCTAAGCAGTGCGACTATTCTCCATAGTTGGATTAAAGACTAGCATCCTTTCCTTTTTTAAAATTAATACGGGGCTTAGAAGGATTGGTAAACTGGATAGTGCAGTCTAGTGCAGACAGACTCGAGACTGGGCTGGGCTGGAAGCATCTTTAATTGGGAGATGATTTGATTGTTTGACAATGGCTTCAGATCATCCCACCAACAGGACCCACGCTACGTCGACAATGACAACCACCTCTTCCTGACTATCTGTCTTTCTACCCAGCAGACTAGTTACGAAGCAACTCAGTCATTTCCCAACCTCTCAGATTCCTGCTGTTCCATTCTGGCTCAGTCTTTTCGAAGGCACTAATGCCATTCTTTCCGGTTGGCTCCGGTGTAGGCCTCAATCTCTCCTAAGCCTTGGGGACAGAGCAACCTCAATTTTCCTTTTTCTTGGCCAACCATTAGCGGCTTCTTTTGCGAGAGCGAAAATTCGTTTCACCATTGCCTCAAGGACTTTAGAACCAAAGTCAAAATCCATGCGGGCCCAACAATGTTACAGTAGTGAGATGCGGGTGGAAATCATCGATCGCAAAGCATGGCCGAAGATTGCGATCATATCCACCAGCGTACGCTATGACAGATTCTAATCAACTGACGGGTCTAGCTTAATTCGCATACGGATTGCCCGTCAAACAAACCACGTTGACGGTGATCTCGACGGATTTAGATAAAGCTCATGAGAACGACGGTTGACGTCCCTCGACGAGTCACAACTCGCAAGTCAACGAACGTACACGGACCACAAGCCTTCTCGGAAACTAGGCAATTGAAATCCGACCGTTAGTCGGGGAGGGCTTACCCTTCTCATCCAAGTGGTATTTTCTGATTTCTAAGAAACTGAGCGGAATAAACTCGGGAGCAGCTCCATCGACGGTCTTTTGACGGTCTCGAACTTATGCTGCAGGGGACTCGGGTATCCCGTTGTTAGTTTGTGACAACCGTTCCGGCGAAAAAGGAAAAAGGAAAGAAAAAAGAAGAAAAGAAAAAGGAAAATCCATCCAAAGCGAAGCAGGGAAACTGTCGATGAAAATGAAACAAAGGGAACTTTGGGTGGGTACACTTTCAGGTCACAAACACTAGCCTGCGTGAGATACTACATCTCTCCTGCTTGACAGCATTACCTCTTACTCTATCACAGATTCGGAGCCTGGCATTCGCAGCTTGATTTCGTGACATTACCCCGAGGTCCCACACCGTTTTTTGAGACCTACAGGATCTATAGACCGGGATCGTTCTCTTATACTCGAGTCAGAACGCTAGGCTGGAACTGCCCGGCAGGGCCACGGCCCACCAAACACCAGCCATGAGCTAGCTAGCATCCTTGCGCTAGTAGTCCTGATACTCTTGTCACCCCCCTCTTACCTCGTGGGAATTTCGCCGGTTGCTCCTATGTGCTCAGCGCATTTCTCGTTTATTGGCCTGTCATCAAGTGGAGTCTCTGCCACACAAAGTACCACCCTGTCTTGTCTCGACGGTCAACCAGGGGCGTTGGCTATTTCAGCCTAACTAGTCTACGACATGTCGGTATCTAAAAGCGAATCCCTTTAACCCGACGTCCAGCATCCTGCTCATCATCTTTCGTATCCAATAGGTGAGCATTAGTTTATCCTAGCCCAGCCCTGGTATAAGTGGGCTTGACTGTCTCCGCTCCTGTTGATCCTGTAGACATACATGCATGGTGACAGAGAAGATAAAAATGACACTCTGTGAGACTCTCTTTGTCTAGCGCAGTGTTTCAAGCTTAGTTGTTGCTGTCGGTTTGCTTCCCGCCTTCTTGACCTTTCCGGAACCTGCCATACTTTGGCAGTCATCGGGCAGCCTGGCAAGGAGCAAATAACCTCTCAGAGTCTTAAATTGCCTTGTTCGAGCACAGTCGTCATTGTATGCCTTAGGTCCCATCTGCAGCTAGGTAAGCTTGACTGGAGACGCAGATCCGTCGAATGGGCGATTTTCTTGCCTTGTGCCGATTCTGTGATGTATGAACTCCGCCTCTCTTCTACCATCTGATTACCCTTTTCATTCTAGAACTTTTCTGTGTCTTCGCGTCCATTACTCTGTATTGTTGGCCGGCATAAAGAGACCGCGGCCTATTACCGAACAGGGTGTGCGCCTTATGAGAGATTTATCTGAGCCTGTCTCGGTCTTTGTAATTTCCTTTTTCTCTTCTTTTATCTCCGTGTCCTTGCACCTTCAGTAACGACGAGGGCCTCGAAAATTCCATTTCCACATCTAATCTCCCCTGATACCAATTGAGCTCTGTGTCTGAGCTGTCCGTTGCCTCGATCCGGTAAAGCTGACCCATCGCAACCAGTGCGTTGACGACCGAGATTAAAACATTCCACTTCAGAGACCCAACTGGCCAACGTACCCTGGTAAGAGGAAGCTGTTTCCATTTGCCAAGTTCACCCCAAGTAAGCTATAGCCTGGACCTTCATCAGAAACAGAAGGGCCTAAATGGCCCTTCCTGCCCCTGGACATTTCTCGACTCGAGATGCATCACACGCTTCTATTCGCGCCCCCAGCTCATCATCATCTGAATATATCCCATCATATTGACCAGTGGGACAGTCAGCGCGTATCAACGCGTATCAACGCGTACCACATCGCTGGCGACCAGCCAGGGTAGGACTGGTTTACTCGAGAGTCTCACTGTCGTTGTGCATGGCGGAATCATCTCGTGTCGCTGCTCCTCGCATTAGCTAACGTTCGCATCGCAATCTCTGACATAAACGAAGCGTTCCACCTTGTCGCAATACCCAGTCACCGATCATCATCTATACAGTCAGATCTCGTTCGAAGCTTTAATAAAGATCGAATAGCCTGCCGGGGCTTCGGAGCCCTAGCAGAGCCGATGTATGTCTGTGACGCTGGCGGATCCGTACCGAGATTATGCTCTTGATTATGCCCAACATGCTAAACCGGACGGGCATGAGAACGCACTCGCCTACCAAACGCAGCATTCGCATCTTCAACGTCATAAAGAGGCCAACCCTCCGTTCCCGCAGGGGAGCCCACACAGCACGGCATACGAGCAACATCATGCAAGCACGACCGTTCTCCCAGCCGCAAACCCTGACATTTCCCAGTCCGTTGTTCTCACACCAGCGCACATGCTCCCTAGACAGCTTCCGATGCAGTACACTCCTGCCACCTTCGAGATCCCACCAGTTCAACGCGGCAAGAAGCGACCCCATTCCGAGGCGGAAGGCGAGGGTGACTACGGGGACCACGGAGTTCGCCCGCGCTTGTCAGCGCTTTCCACGCAGGCATCTACAGAGACGGCACAATCCCCAGGGATGCTCTTTTCTGTCCAAGGCGATTCTTCACAGCAACAAGCACACCATCAACAGCAACAGCAACAGCAACCGCCACAACAACACCACCATCACCATCACCATCATCAACCGGTGCCGAGCCATGGATTCGGGCCACCTGAGTCAATGGCGCTGCCCCAACAACATCACCACCATCGTCTACCCCCGCAGGCATCGCTTCAATCTGCAGAGCGGCAGGGCATGAATGTGGAAACGTCTCCTATACCTTCTGGTCTACCAAGCGTGGTGGGCCAACCAGGCATGCCTGATCCAGCTCCCAGGCCACGAGGCCCGAAACTTAAATTTACGCAAGAGGAGGACGCCTTACTGGTTGAGTTGAAAGAGAACAAGAACCTGACGTGGAAGCAAATAGCTGATTTCTTTCCCGGTCGAACGAGTGGCACGCTGCAAGTTCGTTATTGTACCAAGCTGAAGGCCAAGGATGTGACATGGACCGATGAGATGGTAAGCATTACTTTATGGGAGCGTTCATTCAACTTACCAAAGGAACCATTGACGTACTAACTCATGCCTGTCTAGGTTCAACGACTACAGCGCGCGATACAAGAGTACGAGAATGATCGATGGCGAATAATCGCAGGGAAGGTTGGCAATGGCTTTACTCCAGCAGCTTGTCGAGAAAAGGCGTCTCAGCTGTGACAAATGCTTTGGAAGGATATCATATAGGATACACGAAGACGGGAATGGTCAGTGATGCGTGGGATTTCCTACTTCTCCTTTCTTGAATTTCTCTTTTCCCGTACGTGACGGATGGACGGAGAGAAGCCATGGCTGGCTATGGAAAGATGCTTATACAACATTGTGTATATATCTGTATTATAGGGACTAGAACACGCGATGCCATCATGGAGAATTATTTAGCCCTAAGCCCTAAATAGACTACCGGAATGGGAAGGAATGCTATACAGGTATTTGTGCCGTACCGTAGAAGCTCTGCAGCCAATCAGTTAGGTCTGCTGAGTAAGACGCAGCGCACCACTCGGGAGGTTTGGGCGGCTCTCAAGTCAGGTGCTCTAGTCGTCAGCGGGCCGAAACGGCTTCAAACTCACCTCGAACCTCCAAACTCCCTCTCCACCAACCCTCCTTTCTCCCCTCGTCCAGCCGCGATACCATCAATTGCCCAGGACAATGTTCCTCCAGCGCACAGCTTTCGCCCTTGCAAGGCGCGCCCCTGTCAGAGCCATTGCTGCTCGTCCTTTTTCCTCCTCCGTCGTCCGCTGTACGTGAATCCAATGAATGGCCAGCACCACTTCTATGACACCATCGTCCCTTGCGTGACCCAATTGAGTCTGCACTAGGCAATGGATGACATTTGTCGACAATGCTGCATGGTACTCTGGCTAATATTGGACTTTTTATGTTTTAGGCCAAAAGAAGTATGAGGTGAAGAAGGAGGGCAAGATTCTTCCTTTTGAAGGTTGGTGATAAGATGATCCGTCCGGTCCCCTATCATGCAACGTTATGAGAATGCCGAGAATATTCACCAGTGTTTCTGTCGAGAGCTACTATTTTGTGCTATGCAACGTGTCGCTGGGCTCGTTCCCAGTCTCGTCCTTGCATTTTCGTCATACTGAATCCTGTTGACTTTCCCTCGGCTATAACACCCGCTGTGAACAAGGCATTGTGCTGACACACTATGATTACTTTGCAGATATCAAGGGTGAAGAAGACCTCATTCCTCCGGGTGCTAAGCCCGGTACCGTCCCCACGGACGTTGAGCAGGCCACCGGTCTTGAGCGTCTGGAACTTATCGGAAAGATGCAGGGCATTGACATCTTCGATATGAGACCCCTCGATGCTTCCAGAAAGGGTATGCGGATCTCCTTGCATGAAATGAGGCGTGGGAGCAGCGTGTCGCGCGTTTGAATCGAGGCTAATGAAGCTTGCGTCTTAAGGAACTCTTGACAACCCCATCATTGTCAAGAGCGCTGGTGATGAGCAGTACGCCGGTTGCACTGGATACCCCGCAGACTCTCACCACACCGTCTGGCTGACGGTAAGCATTGCACGCGTTGTGGCTCTGTGGCACCAAACTGCGCAGATGGCTAAATCATATCTTCTCTCACCATAGGTATCTCGTGATCGTCCTATCGAGCGCTGCGCCGAGTGTGGTAATGTCGTCAAGCTGGAGTATGTTGGACCTGAGGAGGACCCCCATGCTCGTAAGTTCCCTTCACTTGTCTCATATCGCTGCTTGCCTTCTATTTCTCGGTTGTTTTTCGGCTTCTCACATATCTATTCGTAGACGAGCATCACAGCCACCACCCCCCTCACGAGGAGCCCAAGACTTTCGCCGACTACGTCAAGCCTGAGTACTGGTACCGGTAAATATTCCATGCTACGAATATTGAGCGATTGTCCTGTGGCCTGTTACTCCACGGAAAAGATTTAGGAGAAAAGAACGGACGATAAGCTGCGAAAGTCAAAATAGCTAGTATTCCCACCTCGGGCCTTTTTGACCGTTTATTGTCGCGCGTCTAAGGCGGTTGTATCTTCACTGTTGACCCCTCCCTGTGAATTTTTTTTTGTAGAATATAGTCGAAGTTGATTGAAAGGAGTGATGGTGTTCTTTTTGTGTCGATTTTCTCTTCTTCCTAGCTCTACTACTTTACTGTAGATTGTCTTCCATGATAGACTTTGTCAAACCGCCAAGTCTATGCAATATTTGAGAAAGAAGTGACACATGCTGACATGCAACCACGGCTGGATGGCATGACATGGCCTAGTACGAATTATGGAGTATGGCCTGATCTACGGGAATACCGGGGAACCGGAAGTACACCGAGACCCCGTGCCTTCGTTTGTGGCTAGGTCTTTGACTGCAAATGCCAGCCAAGTGTGCGATCGAGGTGAATTAGGCATCAGCAATTTAATAGGTACAGGTTTCAGTGACCGAACGAATCAATAACCAAAACTTATCAATGGCATTATTGCTATGGAATAGACGTGTATGCATTAGGAATCCAACAACGAACTTTTCAATATTATTCCCACCTTGAAACCTTCTCCTTGGCCATTACTCTTGTTAAAGTCGTATATGTCCATTTGTTCGGCCGTGACAATGTTTTGTCGTAGCTCAAGTACTCAGTCACCGGGAACTCACCGTTTGAGCCAGCGGAGTTCAAAGTACCGTAAGGGAGGGTAGACGAGGCCGGCCCACGTGAATCCCACATAGTTGCCCATCTATAGAAAGTCAGGAGGGATTTACAGGCAAGAGAACGATGATAGCACTTACATCTGCACCATATTCCCCGACCAACTTGGCAAGCGGTCCAATGTACCACAGCTGCGCCATGCAGAGGACTGCACCGGCCCAGCCCACCAGGAATGCAATGAAGGCTGCAATGCCCACGGGCAACTTGGACGGATCGTTCCAGGCGTACCAGTTGTACCCGCTGCGCAAGCGGAAGATGAACCGCTCTTCGAGAATGATGGCGATCCAGATCGCGACCCAGTATCCCATAAGTGCGAGGAAGTTGGTGAAGATCTCGGACAGGTGGCTCCGCCCCGCCAGCGCGCAGACGATGTAGATGACTACGCCAATGGTGTTCCAAATAGCGCGAGGGACCTTCTCCGCGTACCGGCCCAGGATTTGGAAGTCGACGCCGGCGGAGTATGTCGGCGCAACGGTGTTGGCGATCAGCCCGAGGGCGACGACTACGGAGCAGAACTTGCCGAATCCGTGCAGAGGGCCGAACCCTTCGACGATGAGGGCGCCTGCACCCTTTGCGTATGCCGCGCTGTATTCTATGTGGGATTGGATACCGGAGGCGAGCCCAATACCGGCGAGGAAGGCCAGGGTGAAGGAGACCATCAGGCCGGACAAGGATAGTGAGAAGATGGCCAACTTGGAGGTTCCTTCTGGATAATAGACGAAAAAGTCTGCCGCTAGGGGAGCATAGGTGATGGCAGCACTCACGCAAATCGAAAAGAACGATAGCCTGATGGTGTCAGACGCGAACAAAGTCTTTTCGCCATATATAAACAAAGACCCTAAAAGCTTACCGGTTCCCAATGATTGTGCGAGCATCTCCGATCGATGGCGTCGACAGGTCATATTTCGTGGAGGAGACGCCGAACAAGATGCAGACGACAATCAACTGAGGAAGGAAGGCGTAGCTGGATACGTTCAGTCTTTGTCTGTACAACTCTCTCAAGGTTCACATACCGCTCATAGTAATGGAAGGCATCAATGCCAAAGGTGGCAACGACCCAACTTATCAGAGCTATAATCACGATACCTTCGTCTTCTTAATAGAAGGACAAGCATTAATAAGTGACAAGTTACTCACCAACGGCAACTGACAAATTCCCATTTGGTGAGACAGCGGACAAGATTTGGCCTCCAACTACACAGTCAATGAGGCAATACCCGAGCATCTGGATCAAGTTCAAGATCACTACGATCTTGCTGGGCCACCATCCCATTGCATAACGGCCGAAAGCCTGTATAACTGTCAGAGAAATCTGGCTATCGCACAGAAAACCTTTAGCGAGACGAGAACATACCATGGTGCGGATTCCAGAGATAGGTCCTCGAGTAGCCATCCACGACGACACTATGGAACCAAGCAATGCACCCAGGACAGCACACAACGCCGAATCAAGGAAGCTGAGCTCATAAACAACAGGGCCCAACATTCCCAGAGTTATGTTGTTTGCTGCCAGATTGATCGAGACCCAGAGCAGGAACGCCTGGGTATAGGAAACCCACGAGAGCTTCTTCATGCGTTCACCCTCATGCACTCGTTCGATTCCGCGAGCCTCGAAGTTATACTCGACTAGCTGTTGTTCGAACCTCCTAAAGTACATGCCCAGGCGGGACGGGATAACGCGGCCATTGGGGCTCTCGCTATGGGTTTCACCATTCTTGTGAGGATGAGGAGTCGGTTGCTCCTCGGAACGGAAGCCCGAAGGCTCCTTTTCGGAGTGCATCCCTAGCGAGGGATTTGCGATTTCAGACGACATGCTGTTACCCTGAGTTAGTATTCAAATACGATTGAAAGGGCTAGAAGCTCAAAGAAGCGCGCATGAGTCCTTTCGCTGGAATTATCCAGATCAAGTTCAACCGTATAATCTCAGAACGACAACAGCGACGCCACATGTACCCAGGGGACCATTGGCGACAATCTGACGATGCGACTAGCGACAACGACCACCGGGCGATATGTGAAACACAACACTGAAGCCGAACACCGGTCATCATGCAGGCAGATTATCTAGATACCTTGATCGATAGACAAAACCAGGCTACTCGTCTTCATGATAGGCTTGAAAGCTATCTGTTGCAGATTTAAGAAGACAGGAGAGTTGTACTGGAATGTTGCGTCCGGTCCCAATGGGTATCGAACCGGTGTGATACTCGGTGACCTGGTAATAGAGGGAGGGAATATCTTTTGAGTCACCGAGTTTTGCTCCGATGAAGGATTGTCTCCACACCTTGATGGAGAGAACTAACTACCGAGCAATATGTGGGGAACTCGATCGTTATGCCAATGAGCGCAAGCCTCTTCCCTCTCTGACAAAATTCGATCGACGCAAGGATGAGTACCACGAGTATGATGAAGAGAAGAAAGAAAAGAAAAAGAACAGAAGAGAGTCAAAGAAACGAGCGGGGATCCGAGGAAGGTTTCTTCCAAGTATCTATTTCCCGCCGCGGGAAACTTTTTTCAGCGTCAAAAACGTTCTTTTTTGGTCTCCGCCCTTCGCGCCTTGGCAAAATCATCTTCAATGGGACTATGGGTCGAAATCTGAAGGGACAAGATGAATAACAGATTAAGTATCAGATAACCGCGACAGGTAGTTATCGTCTCTATCGCTTTTGTCGTGGAAACCTCAAACGCTCAACGATCAGCCCTCGGAGAGCTTGGGCCATCCAAGCCCTACGATGTACATTATCGTCCTGGTAGTGCTAAGTATGATAATATTGTTAAGCAAAGGGGACTGAAACAGGGACGGCTCGATAGGCCCGTGTGGCTCGGGATGTCTTGAGCAATCACATTGATTCTAGCACATGCATCAACTTGGTAGAGAAATGCATATAATCGAAAATGAACAAGTGAAGTCAAGGGCATATAGTGACAGTAGAAGAGCACGGCCGAAAGGAAACCCAACAAAACGAAAGAAAATCGACTTGATAAATGAAAAATGACGAACTCCATGAACCTGTGCCGTTCCTAAACCTTGTTACCGATGCGCTCTGTGCCAACCGAGAAGCACCGAGTTCGATATATAGAGCGCTGCATCATTACCCTGCATGAAAATCGTCACGTCGTTGAATGTCATATCACAATCAAAGATTCTTGAAATGCTCCTTCGCATATTGCTCGCATGCCTGTTTATACATAATGATTTAGGAGTCGGACACCACGTAAGTTGGGGGAAGAGGAAGAGGCCACTAACTTTGGCGGGCTTTCCAACCTTCTGTCCGATGACCTTCCACTTGTTGGCCTCGTATTCTTTTATTGCCTCCCGTAGGGCAACAGACTGAATTGTGTCAACCCGCAAAGATCATGCAATAATCGGTCAGGCAGTACCTCTTCTTCCGCGAACTCGGCATAATGCATATCCTGTCACCGATGTAAGTATCATATCCGAGCTCATAAGGGTGAGGACACGCCCAACCTTGTACCAGTGCTTTTTCACACTCCCCTCAGTTCGGGTGGGAAAGGTCTGCAGGGTTCGCAAAGGAGCAAACAATCAGCGAAGCAAGTTCTATCAGGATAAGGTAGACGATCGAGGCGAACCTTGGCAATCTCGCTCCAGCTGCGACCCGCGTCGCGCATCGTCTTGAGTCTCTGTTCTTCCTCCGCCGTCCAGGGCGTATTGGTCCGTCCTTTCTTCTTTGGGGCCGCTTCTGGGGCACTTTGGGGGGTCTGCGTTGCATCTGCCGAAGCAGAAGTGACTGGTGCAGCCATGGCTGCTGCGACACTTAACTGGGGTGAAGCGCGGCGTTTGCGGGAGTTCTGAGGCGCCACCTGAGCAGGAGGTATAGGAATGCCCTCGTAAGCAGGGACTCTCTGGAAAGGATTGATTTGTTGCTGTGTTAGGAGTTGTGGTGGTACGCTGGTGGAGACAGATGTCTTGATGCGCTTGGATGTTGGAGGCGACCTGCTCAAATAGAGAAATGAAGAGAGACTCAAGGTTAGTAAGTGAGACCTGCTCCCTTTCCCGCCATGAGCGGGAACCGTACCAAGAGAAACACGCTTATGGCAAGCACATGTATGTCCCATGTATATGGAGTACATGGAAAGGGAAAGAAGGTCTTCAGCTGCGGCGCAGGACAAGAAAAAGGTCACTTACGACATGTTGGAAGATACGCCGCTGTCCCAGTCACGCTGCGACGATTCATCTGTCAATACACATGCTTAGGAGATTAGCACATCTGCTACTGACAGGAGTTTGTGTAGATTGGCCGTCAAGTCTAGGGAAGTGGGCTCTTTTTGTTACACTAGACGCGGTGATGACACGGGCGCATCCCACAGTGTGGCGGTAGCGCCGCAGAAAAGGAAGGAGGGAAAATGAGCGAAGGGCAGAAAGGAGCGACCGGAGGGTGATACATGCATGCATGCATGTACTGTATGTATGCGAATAAGTCGAAAAAAAAGAGAGTGCTGGGATGGAGTGGGTAGGAAAGTGAGGGTTCAGAGGGGAGAGTAGGCGAGGGAAGGGAAATAGAGAGGGATGTATAAACAGGTTTAGGCACAATCACAGGAGTAGTTCTCTAGCATCTTAGGATACATTGGCTGAAAATAGTACGGACTGACTCGATGTTGTTGACTGGAGTCGACGATGATAAGACACTCTTTGTCAGGACCCGGTGGAGATACAAGAGGGAACGGAGAGGAGTGTGAGATCAGAGTGAGGCTTACTGATCGTCAGAGTTCATTTTATTGGTATCTTTATCTTCAAGAAGAGTAAACGAGGGGAAACATCAGAAGTATTTAACCCGAGCTGAAGAGTGGGTAATGGTAATAGTTGTCAGTAGCAGAGACAAGTTACATTCGGAGGTTGAAGAAGCAGCAGTGGGAGGAGAAGTAGGTAGAGGTAGGCTGACGAAGTGATCGATAAACAAATAGGGGAGAAGGGAGGGAAAGGGAAACAGAAAAAAGGAACTAATAGTAATACTGGGAAGGGAGCAGTAAGAACCAGCAGTTCATCCTTCTCTGTAACAATGCTAGACGCCAGATCCAGTAACCGTCAGCTAATCTAAAAGTACCTTTGAGCTACAGTACCTAGAACCAGGTAGGTAAAGTACGGCAACCAGCTACATTACATACATATCAAAAGTACTCTGTACTTGATGCATTATTCATTGTCATACCTATATATCGAATCACCAGTACACTACGGATAAATCACTACGATTTATCGATGATAGGTAAGAGATAATAGGTACCTCTGGCTAAAGGTCAGCGGAGGGTTGAAGAAAGACTGTGATAGAAAAGACCACGGGAGCATCGAGAACCATCCTCATTCATTCTTCATCATTCATTCCCGCTCAGTCCGAATCCACTTACTTGCTTTTTTGCCCTCGCTTTAGACAGTGCTAACCAATGAACATCAGATGTTGAAAGAGATTATCCTCATGAGACAAGAAACCATCACTTGTGCATTGTGATTGCCTGCATCCCATCAGAGAGCATTTTCGCTCCTAATGTGACGACTCAAACATGGGACAGACTCTCGTACCATGTGAGAAGGGTAAGCAGGATCTGGTACTGTGCTTCATACAGCAAGCCACATTTACTAACTGCAGGGTACGTGGGTTCTCCGACATGTCCAAAGCACGGTAGACGACTTCGTGCTTTGTTCCAGTAGATAAGTTGATACTTGTATAGAAATACTGATCCTTCCTCCATAGCCTCTGTGACCTCATTTGTAGTGCGAATTTCTACTCTTTGCAGAATCAAGGTCAATCACAGCAACAAGGCCAGCTTGATCATCCCTGGGGTAGCAACCACTTAGATTGGTAGGTAACGAAGAAGCCAAGACAAAGAGGAGGGGAAGGTGGCGGGATTTGTCCTGTGCAAGTTGCGATCCTGTAAACTACTAGTAAGAGAGGCGGCAGCTAAATTAGAGAATAGCAGAATGAGGACAAGTGAGGAGCCAGTACCTAATAATATGGCCCAGCTACTTTACCGAGTCTTTTCGTGGGTGACAAAAACTGAAACCAAACCGACGCCAGGATCTCTGGAGATCTTTGTATACCTAGTAGTGTTCTGACGCCTCCCAGAAGCGACCGCGTGGCACGGAGTACGACCTCAGAAATCCAGAACTGCTCACGTTTCTTTGTGTAATTGTATGTATTGCAATACCTTCTCCTCTGCACCGTACCCAAGGTAATCACAGTCCAGCCCTGTACACCGAGTGTCAATGCTCCCTACAAGTGCGGGGTAAGCTGAAGGCCTCAATCAGGCAGAATCCAACCAGTCAGACAATACGAAGCTTGTCCGCTAAGGACAGAAGCTGCCTGCTTTGTCGGTATTTGTTGCAAAATCACGTACATCAGTGAGTTGACCAGTAATATACTACCGCATTGACAGAAGAAGGCGAGATCTGAGGTGGTGAATCTTCCAACTTTGTGCTGATCCTCTCTGGTAACCTGCCAAGTATGACAGAGTTACTGTCGAAGATGACAACTATCTAGTATAAACTAAGGTAGGAGATACCTCAAATGGTTCAGGGTTAAAGAGCTTAAGATAGTATAGTTGGTTTGAGTTAGTGATCACCCAGATAAGCATTATCTCAATTTATCGAGATCCACATAAGGTAAGCACTCATATTTCTCTTCCTATCGACGACCGAGTTATTGGAACTCCATATAAGATGTCTATTCTTCAGGGTAACATTGTAAGCGACTGACCTGCAAAAGAGAAAAGCATGTCGAGCTGAATTGCGAAGCACCGGCATTTTTTCAATCAAGCGCTTGGTGACCGTCCTTATCGCAAAACGAAAAAGAGACCCAGATATACGGCAAGCCCATCAAAAGCATTCTCTAACCTGATACCACTGGCAAACATCTAGTAGCATCAGAGTCTGTTCTAATTTTCTTGCACAAAGCTATGCTTATTCGATCATTAATAAACATATCGCCGAAGTGACCAGCAGGAGGTATCAGCTTCAGACCACCAAGCTGGTAAAGCTGACAGAACCTTCAAGGCACGAACGCACGATCGCCTAGCGCTGTCGAGTCAGCGAATCTCAGATGCTTGGTATTCAAGAATATAACAAAGACACGGAGAGCAAAAAGGACAAGCCGGCTCGCGAAACAGACTTAACCCATCATAGGAAGGAAATTGTCCGTTTAGACCATCGAAGAGCTACTTATGTTCGCAGACAGCTGGAGTGCGCTGGACCAAGAGCTAAGGAGCGACGTCAGTCATGTCGGCCGGAGCTACTCACGTGATGGACGACGCGGCCCCCGTGTTTTAAGACCATATTGGGTAAAGCCAGATGGGCGGTGGATGACTGAGAGGAGAAGCTGAGATAACAGATCACAACTGCTATCACTTGTTACGTACCTCGACCTCTGCTTCTGTTTCATCAGTGTCACCATGCATTATCAACATTTGATTGTTTTTAAGTGATTATCTCCCTTGAGTATACAGTCTTCTTTCTTTCCTCGCCGATACCACCTGACGACAATTCCAATTGTCATCTCGCTGCCTAAAACGCTGAGCTACCGCCGCAACCGGGTAGTCTTATCTTAGCCTCCCGTGAGGAGTCGCAACACACTCCAAGCTCCAAAGGTTGTCTTCACCACAAACGAAGCTTCAGTAACTAGATCGCCTGAGTGCCTGCTTGATCCATTGGACGTTGTCGATGGTAGTTTCGACGGTGACTCTCCACACTGTCTTTCAGCGTTTTCCCATCAGAGTACGAGTCCGGCTCCTTCAAAGCTTCGAAGAATAAACCAAGATGAGTATGAATGTCTTTCGCCTGTTCGGCGATCTGTCTCACATATCGTCAAAATGCATCTTAATGTGGGCCATTCATCGGAACAAAAGTGCGGAAGGTATGTACTGACACTCCCGCCCCTCGCAATAGGGATAAGGACGTGCAACTGACTCTTCGATTTTGAATATCAGGTGTCTCGCTACTCACACAGATGCTTTATGCTGCTGTGTTTGTCACACGCTACCTTGATCTGTTCCGAGGAAGCGGTTGGAGAAGCTTCTACCTCGTTTTCTTCAAGTTTTTCTACATATTGTCTTCTTTCTATATCATTTTCTTGATGATGAAGGTCTACCCGCGGACACGTGAGAGAGAGAGGGCATGGAAGATGGCTCTCGGTTCCGTCGTGCTTTCGCTTGTCCTAGCGCCGATTGTGACTCCAATTTTCGACGACAAAGAATTCTTCAAAATCCACTGGTTCACCGAGGTGGGTCTAGCACGCCGTGCACACAGAGATCTTGTTGCCTCAGTGCTGATTGGAAATACTATGCAGACAATGTGGTCCTTCTCCATCATCCTAGAATCCGTATGCGTGCTTCCCCAGCTCCTTCTACTCCGTCAGACTACCGTTCCTACGGTCATCGACTCATACTATCTCCTCGCTCTGGGCTCTTACCGCGCGTTCTACATACTGAACTGGTTTGTGAGAGGGTTCGGTCCCGAGAAACACTGGGATCCAATCGCTATGATCTTTGGTATCGTTCAAACTGCTTTCTATGTCGATTTCGCTTGGGTCTACTATTCTCGTCAGCGCGTCAAGCTTCGAAATGGCGGTGTGGTCGATTCGGAAGATTATAGCAAAAGTTGGATAGTGAACAAGGTGTTCAATATCAGACGGCGACGAGAAAGTCTGGACGAGGAGCAGAACCTTACCGGAGAAGGAATGGAAGGGGAGAGGGGAGATGGTGGTGATAGGCCTAGCAACAACCGCTGGGGTGCTCGCGGCATTTCCATTTCAGCGGACGATACCTTGGACGAGCACACCCGGCGCAAGCCTGGGGATGCGGATAACGAAGGCTTGGAGGGATTTCTGGAGGATGAGGATGACAGTCTGGACGACCAAACTAATGGGCAGAGCCCATTGCATCACGCATCGGTCACGTCCAATCGTGACTAATAAACGCTGTCCATGGCGATACTTATATATAGAAACCCTGCAGCAAGTGGATTTGATCTCCTTTGTCCCAGTGTCTCTTTGGCTTTGGAGTGATCAGTTAGTGATTCTGGCAATGTTTTGGGGGTTATTAGGATAATGGCTCAAGGCGCAATCATCGATCAATGCTATTTTTGATAACGGGCAGTTAGCCTTATCTGCTTTTAGGATATGATGAGATCATGGAGAATCATACGCATCTTTTGACTGGATCATCAGATTAAAGTAGTGCGGAGATCCATGGTAAGGTCAGGATCCGCCGACTAAGCTGTGATTTAATCTTTTAGTGGAACCTGAAACGAAAGCCAGACAGAGTCCAGTGTTTCAGAGTCATTCTGAGCCATTGCTGCGCCAGGGCATAGCCACGGAAAGAAGGGTCGAGTTGCACTTCTATCCATTCAATATGCAAACAGATGGTGCATGAGTCGATACTTGAGAAAGATCCAATGCTTCTCCGGAGAAGAAGAACGCCTTGCAAGGGTAAACAACCCTTGTGTCGAGTATCAACTTCAAACATTTTTGTCCCCATCATGCCCCATCATGACGACAGAAAGCACATTTACCCAAAATGGACTATGGTAAATCTTGGCACCGCCTGCCGAAATCCCGCAAGATCATGTGTCAATATCTTGCTATGTCATTTCGATGATTTCAAAGCCAAAAATTGCCAAAAAATAATCCTCGGAGAAAAGAATGACAAATTGTCCTTCAAATTACCCACCAGAACAAAAGTCCCATTATGAATTTATGACGGAATGCCAAGCTCGACAAGACACGCTCAGCTGAGTCGACCTTTGTCTCTTTCAGCAGGTCATCCTTATTATCCTTGAGCAAACGGTTCATGCTCTCTAAGCGCCAGTGCCAGCGCCATCCCGGAGATAAAGTCGATTTGGAAAATGATGGTTCAACTTGCTCAACCGACTGGCAGGAAGCATGACCTCTGGCGCGTATGCGGCATGGTCTTGTGGGACACGTGGCTCTGAATAGAGGGATGCAGACGACTGGCGAGATAATAATAATGGGAATCCGGGAAGCTACCATTCACTACTTTCCATAGAAAGCTTGCTAGTCATGCAACCAAGACAGTTAGTGATGCGCAATTACGGGAGATTGATTGAGGCTTTGAGCCAGGCTCTGCTTAAAATCTCACCCTCATGGCTCAGGCTTTCGCACTAATCCCACTAACTAGTTTAGCTCAGTCAGATCAGGCGTCTAAGACACTTCTCGGAGCCCACTGAACAAGCCAAATCCTCCAGGGGTTTGCAGCCGCAATTACGAACAAGCGCTTAATGGGCCGCTATCCGTGCATCCTTACCTGGCTCAGGACACGGACTGTTCCTTGATGGACCTGTCTTCCCTGACATAGTCCAAGTGGGTTTCTAGTAATGATTTCTTGCTCCTTAAGTCATGCTGAGCAGTGAATTATCCGTACCCCGGCCCCATAGCCGTCTAGAATCAAGGATGTAGACTCGCTGTTCTGGAACTTTAGCCCTTTTCCTTAATTTCTTTTGATTGCACTCGTCCTACGATCCGCTTACTGGCATCATGAAGAGCATCCAATTTCTATAATACTCCACTAGCTAGTCAGTCCTTCGACGTCTTTAGCGCTAGCCCCTTTACTATCATTTGACTCCTGAACTGCTGCAGCGGGCCACTAAGCGACTGATGCCATTCAAATGTCATTCTACAGGCTCCCACCGCCCCTTCCTGGCTGATCCGATGCATCGGGACTTTGATGCTGCGGGAGCTACCCTTCTTTCCATCGATCAGGGTGGGCCAGATGCTGATGTCTGCGCCCCGAGAGTTTGGGGGCTGGAATTCTAGCTGTCATGTAATCGCGGGAGACGATATTGCTTTCCTTTGATAACATTTCGGACCCCATCTCCGGGATAGCCAGGCGCTTAAATGCAGAGCCATCGTCGTGTCTACACCTCTCGTTACGAGCATCTTTGTGCGGCACAGTGATAGACGGCGGTATATCCGATGCTTTCTGGAGCTTTTTTGGCCCGTTGTCGTGAGAGCTACTCGAATCTGGGCCTGCCTTGCAAGGCACTTCGACCGCGTCTTGATCATCCCGACTGGCGTATATGAACCTGGATCAGACATTTGTTGGACGTTCTTCTAGTCTGCAAACCATTCTATACCTTCATTTCGTACCTCGAGAAATAAATTAGCTGATGTGCAGAAGTGGCTACTCTGAAGTCGTCGTGGCGGGCCTTTATATTACTTTCAGTCGTCCATCCCTTTTGCTTCTTGCCGCCGACACCTGTTTGTCCTCCTGCTTGTTTCATCAAGCGTTTCATCTTTTTCACCACGCATCAGTTCATTCGCTCTCGTTCTGATCTAAGCGCGTGCCCCGAGTTTGCTCTATGTATCCTCAAACTCCTTCCGGGTTCGCCGGCCAAATGCCCTATGGCCAGGCCACTCCAGGAAGACAAGGTGATGACTTGGACGAATACTATGAGGCACTACCGCCGCAATGGTCCTGTGTTGAAACGGTAGGCCAATCTTCCGTACCATCATCCGGTGTTTCAGCTAGCTGACCAGACATTTTGTGCTGCTTAGTCTCCATATTTAGCAATGAACCATCCGAACTCTACCACAGCAGCTGCATATCCGTCCGCCGCTATCTTAACACCAATCAGTCTCCCAGACAGCTCCTTTATCCATGCAAGACCGAGCCCGGCTGTTAGCCATCGTTCGCAAGAATATCAATACAGCATATCTGAAACGGTCCCGCAGCATGGGCTTGGGATCACGGCACCGTTTCCAAGTAATTTCCCCCGAACAGTAACGGCGGGTCTGGGACACGCTATAGATCAATACGACTTTGGCCATGCTGAAGCTACACTGTCTCCACATCAATCTCCAGCGAAACGAGTTCGAAGAGGCAGCCTGAAAGCCGCAAGTTCGAGTCGTGAAACCCCAGTCTCAATACTGCCTCATCCTGAGGGACTCCAGCGACTAGAGCAAGAACGGCGACAAGGCCATATTGATCTTCATCCCCACCACCGGTCTCGCGCTCCCGGCCGGGGCCGGCGCGACCCGCAAGCGGAAGAAGAAGATGCTTTTGTCGAGGGACTGCGAGAACAGAACCTGGCATGGAAAGTCATCCGGGAGATGTTTCGCGAAAAGTTCAACAAAGATGCATCAGAAGCACGCCTACAAATGCGGATGCTGCGCCGGCGCAAAGAACGGCTAGCGCGGTGGGATGAGCATGATGTGAGTATGTGTGTCATGACTCGCCTCTGATGTGTCGTAATTTATTAATAACCGACTGCTCCAGATCCCGCTTCTCATAAGAGCTCGAGACCATTGGGAACGTGAAAAGTATCGTTTCATTGCTCAAAATGTGAGATTGTTCCTGACGTTTTACCATGGCATACCATACATGTTCTGCGAGCTGACATTTTGATGATGAAGATGAGGGACCTAGGCGCTAGAAGGACATACACCCCGCAGCAATGTGAGGCTCAACTTAAAGACATGGAAGCTGAAAGCCGAGAACGTGCCGATGCCTCGTTATCGCAGATGACAGAGCGCTCACGGACTCGAAAACGAGTTAGAGCCAACAGCGACGCGGGGCCATATCTTCGCTGATTTCTCTATCTTTTCTTTTGGCTGACTTCCACAAACATCGTCCACAAGCGCATTGAGTTGATCTTGCACATGCCGCATTGGATGGCATTCCTGATTAGCAGGGTTTAGCGCAGCGCATAGCATTATGCGTTTTCATTGCCTTAGTGGCATCTCTCCTCCCTTGCATATTTTCCCCTTCGCCAAATTTTTTCATGAACATATTTTTATTTTTTTTATTTTTTTTATACAACTCTTGTAGAGACATGTCGATACGAAATTGACCATGAGCACGTCTACTGGTCATATGAAATACATAAAACCTTCTATATTTCATGTCTTCAAAAAGCAGTGCCAATTTTTAGTCTGGAGCAATCGCGGCTGGTCACTGCAGTACCCTCCCAGGCATGAAAACAGGAGCCGATCGCCCTTCCTACGCTCACCTGTGCAAATTCCCGAATCCTGCTTTTCGAGATTCGAATCTAGAACCTGCTGAGAATCATCTTATCCTACCACAAGCCAAATCAGGCCCCATGCATGCATAGAACCATCTGCGGCTGAAAACCAGGCCCAAAGAAACAGGCAGCATAGCATGCGTACCCGTCCCTAATTCCAAAAGAAAATTAGACTACGCCATGGCGGTGGGGGCTATATGTCTGTATTAACTACGCACCAGTGAGCATGCGGCGTAGGCGCTTAACCTGCAGGACGTGCAGCAGACCCCGTGCAAAGGAGTGGTGAGCCGGGCTCGAGTTTCAGATATGCGGCTAAAGATGGAGTAAGAGCTAAGGGATGTTAATGCGGGCTAGGCTATTTAATCTTCAGCTTACATAGGACATAGATATCCACGCACACGGACATATACGGACATGGTGACTTATTTCCGTTCTGGGATGTATGTGGATGGAAGATGATGGTATGGATTCGTCGTCTATGGTCAAAATTGTAATCTCTAGTGCAAAGAATAGGCGCGTCGAGATTTGTTCGGTCCAACGGTATCGCTTTTAACGTGTCAGTCATGTCTGCATGTCTGCCCCCATTTCTGAAGACCATGTATTTCCGCTGCGCATTGCTCAAAGATAATTAGCTAGCTTCAGCAGTTTCTTCGTCTGATTCAAAGTGCTCCTCGACTACTGGGAACGTGCACAAAGCGGCAACGCCTCCCAATCCGTCCAGTCTTCTCCCGCTCTCATGGTCGGAGCTGAGTACGCGCACTTCGCCCCCCTCGTCGTCCCGGACTCGGTCAACAAGGGACACCCATCGTTTGCGCTCCGCCACGTCCTGTGACCGGAACAATCGATTTGAGATAATGAGGACGCCGCCCCCACGGCCCACGGCTCCTTGGTCGACTGCCGACTCGACCTCGCGGGGTCCATAGACGGCCTTGTTAGTCTCCTTGCGGAGGTGCCCAAGAAAGTCGTCCATCAGTTTGGTCTCGCGGGCATATTTGGTATCTGCAAGGATGGTCTTCACTGCAGGCGATTGCAGAACCTCGGCGAGAGAATGCAGATAGCCTGAGGCTGAGTGGACGACGACAATACTCGGCAATAGACGTTTGAGGGCAGGTGTAGTCGTCGAAGCAACAGACTGTATATATTTCTGAAAGCCGGCAGCGACAAAACCAGGAGACGCAAGAAGAACGGGCTTGACGGGCTCGTTACTAGTGAGAGAAGTAGCGCTGGTGTTGAACTCCATCTGCCGGAGGAGAGTGTCCAGTGTGACCTGGTAGAATTTTGACATTCCCTGTTTCGCGTAAGTAACTATTTCTATGCCAGTGCATTGGCACATCGGTGGAGTACCTTATCATGATCGCCGCCTCCGCCGCCTTGTCGTTTTCGCGGAACCGACATCTCGACCTTCTGCTTCAAGACGGTTTGAAATTGCCCAATAAAGCAAATGTGGGCCAGTCCCTCCTGCATAACAACAGCGACCGCTTCCGCCCTCCGTTTGCCGCTCTCGTCAACGGCATCCTGGAGCATCTGTACAGCAATGCTGTCCCACCCTACTCCTTCCCCATTCGCACCGATCTCTTTCTCCAGGGTGAAATTGCGATTCAACTCCAGATCTAATGTATGATGTTGTCCGACTTTGGTGTGCGGTGTCTCGTTCACAATTGTTCCTCCAACGTGCAGTTGTGAGCTCTGAGGGTCGAAATCCAAGCTTTTCACACGAATTTCCAGCGTTAAGTGGACTCGGGATGAAGTTGTTGTACCGGTGTCGTGTGTCGTTGTGACGCGACGGATTGCGCTTGCGCGAAGGAGGTCACCAGGTCTGATGAGGTTGTAGGCGTGCCACTTAATGCAGAAGCCGTCAGAGCAGCTAAGTATCCGACAGGGATCGGGTCGCATACCATATCCTCTGGCTCTTCAGGACACAGAGTGACTGTGCCTGAGCCGCCGTGCTCTATCCTGTTCTTTATCAGACGCATTTGAGCAGTAGGTGTATAGATGTGGGATGTTGGAAAAAAGATAGCCAATAGTATGTATATCCAAGATATGAGCGTTATAAGTTGTTGTGATAGAAGTATGCTTTTCCCAAGAAGATGCTTAGTACTCAATCAAGACAACGGTGATAGAGACACTGTCGCCTTCACAAATCATGAAGAAACCGACGTAAAGTACAGAGATGATTCGAAACAACTTCAGGCGCCAAGGCAGCTTCAGGAGATGCGGGACAGTTCCTGAATAGGACTAGCGCAATTACTTATCGATAAGAACGTGGAACCCTAAACCCTGACACCATCAGTTGTGCAGATAGAGAAGTGATGTCATTCATGGTATGTACCTCTCTAGTGTAAGGTAGTAAGGTACATACACCTCAGGAGTGTCTCGAGATCATCAGAACGGCTTGCTTCCAGGCCAAAATAGACGGTTCAGGAGAACCAAGGCCGGTTTTCTCCAATAATCTTAGCCTTCCCTGATATTGAGCCGAGCCAACTCAATACCATTATCCGTTCCTGGAACCCGACAAAACCTGCCCCACGTTAGTTGCACGCCACCGCAAGACCCATCAGGAAGCTTGTAATGGCATTTGACTTTCGGGGAGGGGTGCGACTAACAGTCTCCAAGGTCTCCAAATCGTTATGGACTCCAATGGATGACCGGTGGTATAAATACGGCTCCGAGTTCGTGCAGCTGTGTGTGTTTTCTCATATCCGTTCTATTTGTCGACCGATTGCCCCTTTTGTCATCATACCACTCCGTAGTAACTGCAACAATGGCCCCGCTATCTCTTCAGTCGAACTACAAAATGGTTTCGGGATATGAAATCCCGGTTGTTGGGTTCGGTGTGAGTACAAATCCCAGTGACATAGTTTCGCCTATGAATCAAGCTGCTGACGCAAGAATCGTAAGGTTTATCAAACGTGTGTTCAAAATTTGTAGCAAGTCATCATTCGAGGATTGAACTCCATGCCTAACCCGTAAATGGCAATGCAGGCCACCCGAGATCACCGAGAAGGTCACTCTCAAGGCGCTGGAAACTGGATACCGCCATGTAGGGGCCATGAAAACTGTTTGGAGCATCAGGGAATCAAGGCTAACCGGGCCTGCTCCACTAGATTGACAGCGCCAAATACTATGCGAATGAGAAAGAATGTGCGGTGGCTATGAAAAAGTCTGGAATTGACCGTTCCAAGCTCTTTTTCACCACCAAGGTTCCCGCGTCCTCCATGTCCTATGAAAAGGCCAAGGAAGCCATTGAACAAAGTGTCGCTGCTGCCGATCTTGGTTACATCGATCTGTAAGCGGATAACCCCGGTCTTTGGCGATCAAGCGAAGCCCTCGGCTAATAAGGGGCAGAGTCCTGCTCCACGCGCCCTACGGTGGGAAGGAGGGTCGCCTTGGTGCCTGGCGCGCCCTCGTGGAGGCTCAGAAGGCAGGCCACATTCGTTCCATTGGCGTCTCCAACTATGGCATTCACCATCTGGAGGAGTTGGAGGAGTACATTAACAGCGGTGTTGGAGGCCAGATTTCTGTCGGCCAGTACGAGATTCACCCCTGGTGTGCGCGAGAGGACATTGTTGCCTGGCTGAAGAAGCGCAACGTTGTCGTTGAAGCCTATTCTCCTCTTGTTCAAGCTCAGCGCATGGACGAGCCTGTATTACAGAACTTGGCCAAGAAGCACAACAAGACGGGAGCTCAAATCCTGATCCGGTGGAGTCTGCAAAAGGTACCTCCTTTTGTCTCTAATATCGATTGAGTCTGTGGCTAATGCAGTCTTGCAGGGGTATGTTCCTCTTCCAAAGTCTGTGACCGATTCCCGTATCGTTGAGAATACGCAGGTGTTTGACTTTGAATTGTCTGGCGAGGACATGGAGAGTCTGAACACCGGCATTTATGCCCCTGTTTGCTGGGATCCTGCTAAGGATGTTCCGCTGTAGAGCGATTCCTTAAATTCACTGAAAATAGCAGAAAGACGATAGCAGCAGGCGAAAATATATACGTCTATTCCGCTTATATACAAAAAACAACACAGTGACTTAGGTAAATGCAGGATTTTAATAGGCAACAATGATCAAATCTCCAAAAAAGTTGTCTCTCTCTCTAGATGAATTGAGCACTTTGTAAACTTAAGTGGTACTGGCTGCCGTGGGAAATGGGAAACTCCTGTTGATCTTCTGGCCGGGACAACATATCGCCGCCAGACAAGGATGTCAACAATAGCTCTCTCCGCGTTATCTGTACAATCTATGACAATCAACAATAACAGAGAGAAGCCTACAAGTTACGGTCTTCAATTGCACCGCTACATCTCGATCAGGCAAACCTATACCTGAACCTACCCTGTCATCCCTCTACCATGCCCGATCAGCCGCGGCGCATTATTCTGGAAAAATCCAAGACAGTGCGCCGCCGGTATCAACGGAGCAACAAACGATTCCAATTCACAGCTTCACAGATTGAACGCATCGAACGCGAAGAGGAACGCGAAGCACGAGCTAAAAAGATTAGAGAGAGGGAGAAGAAACGGCAAGCCAATAAGAAGAAAAAAGCCGAAAAGGAAGCCAAAGAACGCGAAGCACGAAGACGACTCGGTCTCCCTGATCCTCAAGCTCTCCCCATTCCTTCCAGTCAGCCATTGCTTTCCAAATTTCTCAAGAAGCCTGCAGCGAAACCGGATACTGAGAGCGAGACTTGTGAGGATACGGAGCCGGACAGCCACAGCCAGGGGAGCATCGCAACCGAGATTGACGAGAGCCTGCTCTCGGATTTAGATGTCGCTGTCGTCGACGGTCAGACGGCTGCCGGAGTATCAGAGCCAGATAATCATATAGTAAGCGATGATGGCAACGGTCATGTTGGTCGGACACAGGGGGACGATGACGAGTTCTCCGAATGCTCGATTTTCTACGACGAAGACATTATCAAAGAAGTGGAAACAATTGCTACTGCGCCAGATACGACGGGCAGGCCGGGGAAAATAGATCAGGCGACGAAAGAGCCATGCAAACCTGCGTTGACGATAGGAGAATCATTCCAAGATGACACGGCGATACTTCTTGAAGAGTTTGGCCATGAATTCGCCAGCGATGAGGAATTTGAACAGGAATTGATTCGACTCGATACTGTATCTGTTGGAAACCCATCTTGACTTTTTGACTATACGAATACTGGATATTCAATATGCGATTGGGAAAATGTCTAATTTTGGTGGATGCAATGCCACACGCCCTTGGCATAAGTTCATTTTTGAGGGATAGGCTGCATTGGAACCATTGTTGACAGTCACTGACAATAATTCTGCAACCTCGCAGACTCGCGCAGCCCAACACCGAAGACAGCCGCTTGATCCGACCCGACGGACGGTCTGACGGCAAGGCCCGCACCTATCGGATCGTGATGCCCCTCCTGTCGGGTCGGGCGATGATAAGCTGGGCGGCGGCTGAACCCCGCCATGGTAGCAGGCATTCCGACGGAATCAATTATTCTGAACGAGAATCATGAAGGCAGCTTTGCACGAACAGAGATTATGTGGTGACAATAGGAATGACCACTTGGACAGCCGCCTGGCTGTGCTGAAGACACTATATCGGAGCTCATTATCGATAAGATAGGAGAACGAAGCCGAAGAAGTGTCAAGATAACGGTGGGTTGACGTCAATGCGGAATAAAACATAGCGTGTCGGCTCGTTTTGTTTGAGAGCTTCTTGGAGATACCTCATTGCTATCTATTTTTTCGCATTCAGTAAATTCGAACGCTATTGCATTCTCCTTCTCGTCTTTCCTCACATTTTGTACTGGCACCTGTTACTTCCAGTTTCATTGACTCGAAGAGATGCCCTGCCTCGAAGTATGTGGGCACTCAATCCACTATGCTGATTCCCATCCCAACGGAGCTCCCGAGGACGGTGCGACCATTGTCTTCATACATGGCCTTGGCTCCTCCCAAAATTACTACTTTCCTATTCTCCACCATCTGACTCCTAAGCACCGCTGCATCACCCTCGACACCTATGGTTCTGCCCGCTCCCCGTACACCGGCCAGGCGATCACCATTTCTACCATTGCCTCGGATGTCATTGCGGTGCTGGATGCGCTAGACATCCCCAAGGCCGTCGTAGTCGGCCACTCGATGGGCGGCCTGGTCGTGACGCTCTTGGGTGCAAACTGCAGCGGTCGCATCAAGGCTGTAGTAGCCGTGGGTCCCACCCATCCCTCGGAGACCCTAGCATCCACGATGCGCCAGAGGAGCGACACCGTGCTCGAGGGTACGTTGCTTAGTGCCTAAACTCATCGTCGAAATGTATTACGTGTGAGCTAACCCAAAATAGCCGGCATGGAAGCGATGGCCAACACCGTCCCTAACGCTGCTACAGGCTCGCAAGCCTCCCCGCTCGCCAAAGCATTCATTCGCGAGCTCCTCTTAGGCCAGATCCCAAAGGGCTACGCCACGCTATGCCAGGCTATTGCCAAGGCCCCCGCGATCGACTACTCATGCATCACTGTGCCGTTTCTGCTTATTGCGGGCGAAGAGGATAAGTCAGCGTCGTTGGAAGGGTGCAAATATATCTTTGACCGGGTGTCAAGTGAGACGAAGAAGATGGAGGTATTGCCCAAAGTCGGCCATTGGCACTGCATCGAGGCACCGGATCTGGTGGGTGGGATGATTGCGGGGTTTATTGAGAGAGTGTAATGTGCTGGGAAGTTATAGTATGTTGGCAGATATTGAACGAATTGTTCTTAAAATATTTAGTGCTTCATCGCGTTTAATATTCCAGCTGTATCATTGCACCTGACGATCATCAAGTTAGAAGACAATTTCGGCAAGTCCAAATCAAGATAACATAGACTCAAAGCTGACTCCAGCAAAAGAGAATCCATCATCGCATCACGGTATCACAGAAAACACACAGATATATATACACAAATCCCAGCTATTGTCGGACTCCAGTCCATTCCATCGGACTAGATCCGGTCCGCTACCAGCTTGACATCGTATTCAAGCTCAAGTCCAGCTTGAGGGTCATCCTTGCGCGGTACAAAGTCCACGATCAGCGAGTCCTTAACGGCAAACACCGAGTCGTTCGTCAAGTACTTGTCCTGGCGGTCGAAGATCTGCGTGGTGAGTGGCTTGTAGCCTTCGTGCGTAGCCTGCAGTGCAGTTAGCCCAAGCTGCCTCTTTGTCAGGCTACTGGGAAAAAGCGAATACTCACGATGATGTGGATATGTGCAGGGCGAAAGGGGTGTCGGTCCATGAGCTCGAGTAATTTCCCGGCGGGACCTGTACATCACTCAAGGTTAGCGTTGCTCCGACTCGTAGCGATGGTGTCCAATACGTACCGTCATTCGGAACAGGGTACGGCGTCGGGCGCAGGCAGTAAAAGTAGTACCGCCCGTCAGCATCCGTCTTGAACTTCCCACGCAGGTTAAACTCCTCCTGGTTCGGATCCTGCTGCTCGTACAGCCCGTTCGTAGACGCCTGCCACACCTCCACCGTCGCGCCAACGAGCGGCTCCTTGGTCTGGAAATCGATCACCCGGCCGTGCATGAAGACCATCTCGCCGTCCGGCACGTCCTTGACGATATTGTCGCCGTTGTTGCGGTAGGGGGTGTCGGCGCGGAAGAAGGGGCCCAGGATGGCGGTTGCGGTGGGTGCGTCGGCGGCCTCTTCAGCGAGCTTGAAGGTGATTTCGTCGACGAGCCTGTATACGCACAGCAAGCGATACGGTTAGTACTGGTATCGGGAACTGCAGAATAGGGATATGTGATACGTACGACTCCAGCCCGATCACGTCGCAGACGAGCTGGCCTTCGTTGCGCTTGTCATCGCTCATCTGGCCGGCCCAGTTGAGCAGCTTGACGCCGGCCATCCATTCATCGACGGTGAGTTCGTTCTCGCGCGCGAAGTCATGCACATGGCGGATCAGGCTGGCCATGACCTTCCGGAAGCGCGGGTTGGTCTTGGGACCCATCGCGTCGATGACATTGTCGGTGAAGTTGGGGTCAAATCGATGAGTAGCCATGACTGTAGGAGGCCTCAAGGATCGTATCCGGTAGTGAGGTTGGGTATATACTGTATCGGAGTTGGAAGAGAGGACGTGGATGAGAATCTATAACAGTCAAGGGAAGAAACAGTCGCAAGGACTATCATCCAGCTTATATTCCAACAAAATCTAGATCAATAGAGTATGATTGGAAATACTCGCTTTCCGGACGCCAACATGTGCCCCAGATCCCAAGAAGACCCCGCAATTGATGAGAGTCCGTCAACTGCTATTGAACGCCGGCTCACCAACATAGTTGCTGATTGGGCCGTACAATGATTGGCCATCTAGGATTGATAGACATTGCAATCGGAAGCAGTCCAAGCCATCAATCTAATTGCACTTTGTTCCGTCCTGTCATTTGCAATGCAAAACCGTATGACACTTTTCGGATAGGGAGTAGAGGACTATGACGGCGATCCGATTTCCCCGCAATCCGTCGGATGTCGGATAGGCGCGCTTATGTAAGGTCCCAGCATTGTCCCCGCACCGTCAGGTGATTTTGCTTATCATTATGCATCAATAATAATGTTAGAGCTGACTGGCAGACTACTGCGTACAGCTTCAGGGCTATGTGTAATATTAAGCATTTGCGCTCAGATATAGATCAGTAAGACTTGTTCACCACAGGATCATCGAGATCATCCATTTCTTTTACCCCCTCTCCTCCCACCCGATCCTGCTCGCGGATCCTTGGGATTGCCTCTCTGAAGCAATTCCGAAGGCAATTCCTTGATCGTTTGCCCACGTTCCCAAATCTTCCCCAGCCCACATTTCCGTTCCACAACAACATCAAAGAATTCAAGGGGTATAATCTTCTGCGATGTGCCACCTCCGGCCTCCTGACTCTCCCCTACATCCACGCCCTCACTCAGGATGACACCATTCTCACTGCGCCAGAACGGACACCCCGCAGCCATCGCCTTCTTGATGTCAATGTAGATCAGAATCTGCGCATCTCGCCTCATCCCGGAGATTACCCGCCCATCGTTTAGGCCCGAGGGTGTCGTAGCTGAGTGCGCCGTTCCATCTAAATGCGCAGGTAGCACGGATTTCAGGGAAGGGCCCGTTGCAAAATGCACCTGGTTCCGTCCCATGCACCGCAGCCCGCCGGATTGGAGAATGGCCGGCCAAACGGCATGATATGTGCCGTGCACAACAGTGTCCGGTAACTTCGACTCGTCTTCCAATGTCAGTCTCTCCAGAAGAGCGGCCGCGTCCACGCTCTTAATGCTATGTCCCTGCGTCGCTCGGATCAGGAAATGAGACGGATCTGTATCGTTCACGGTGAGTGCCGTCGCTGTTGCGTTCTCTTGCCCCGCGCTGGTGGTTGGGACTTGCGACGTAGGCATCGAGCTCGGTTCTGTTTCGCAGACGGGGGTCTCTCCTTCGCGTGCCCCAGACGTTGTCGTGTCGCTCGTCGCCTTCGCCGAAGGGATGTGTAACAGCGCAAACCGTTTTTTATCGGACGAAGCAACCGCGTGGATGATTTCAGGAAGGGTTACCTTGAGAGACTTGATTTTTTTCCATGCTAGCTGTGTGTGAGATCTGTGTATCAGTCATATACCCTATTGAATGGTTCCGTCTGTCGTGCATACCACGTCCGCCACGTTGGCATACCCTTGAGAATCCATTTTCAGCCCTTCCTTTTCTGCTGCATGGCGCAACAGCAGACTTAACGCTTTGGAAATGGCCACTTCACGACTCTGGTGGCCTCCTCTGCCCCTGCGCTGATTCTGCGACATTATGACGGACTCGGCAAGCGGAGAGAAGGGGTATGTCGTCAATGAACGGAGGTTCTGGGTTCGGCGTAGAAGAACGGCGATGAAGCGGTCTTGTCTGTTGATTGCGCTAATTTTTGTACTATATCTGAATCCCACAGGGTCAGTAACTGACTCAATAGAAGACTCATTCGGAGGCTGAGCTCACGCGATGACTCAACGCGGTTGCAGCGTGACCCGACACCGGTTTTCTCGTACCGTTAGATCAGGAAAAAGATATGAGACGCGTCCACAACGGCGCCGCAAGCTGCAGGAAAACATCTGCCATCAGTATCAGTGAGAACAGGATTCTGCTTGATTTGGACATACCACAATGATAGTACACGTTCGACGATCTCAGGTCTGCAATAGACTAGACGGAGAAATTCTGATTGACATCATCGGCGGGCAATAATATTTCCCAACAGACCCACCAAGAAAGAGCTAAAGTAGCAATACTCCATCCTCAGAATAGGTATTTCGTGAATCGTAGATTTGGCCAGTTATTGATTCTAGGCTTATGATAAAAATTTTTGAGGAAAGAATATAATGTCGATTAGTAAAGTGTGCCTAATAATTTCATGCCTCCATAAATGGGTATCGAAAGTAACAGAAAACTATCCCACCATCCCTCATGAACTTCTAAAACCATCCTCGTTGCAAGCCAAATATATGCGACGAATTCCTTACGGTATAGGTATAGGTCATGGTCACCGGTCGCAAATGCAGCTGCATTCTGCGACGGGGCAGACGTTATGCTTTGCAAACCATTCTCTGGCATGATGTGCATGGAAACCATGATTGCAATTGATACAGAAGACGACGAATCTGCGCATGATGTCGGCCTCTGTGGGTTTGCGCTGCTCCTGACCAGCATCGGCAGCGATACACGCCCTGGACATTGGATCTGGGGAGCCCATCCAGAGCGTGCAAACTCCACAACGGGGCATCGGCCGTCCACACCTGGCGCAGACCATTCCTGACATAACAGCTGTACCCAAGGGATTGCCAGCGGTTTGATGCACCACTTCCCCTGTAGCCGAAGGAGAAAATTGGGAGGATGCATCATGTTGGGTGAGAGGTCGAGTGCAGTAGTTACAAGTCAAGCTGACTTGTTGTCGGGGCGGCTCGATGAGTTTGCGCCCGTCCCAGGTGACGGCAAACTTGCGCGAGCCGACATCGAATCGCGCTCTCTCTAATTGGAGTTTCCATGAGTTTATCTGCCAGCGATAGGTTTCACGCCATGCTTCATACCGAGCCCTGCCCCAACCAGTCCTGATGAAGCGTGGGACTGTGTGGCTCATGGCTAGAACCGGCGTCTGAACATCATTGAATTTGTTGATATAAGATTGGAAAAGGTCCAAGCCAGAGTGGCCAAGCCCCGTGAGGACTATACCTTCAATGTCGCCTTGTCGGATGACTTCAGCAATGGTTTCCTTCAAGTACCCGGAGAGTTCCGCGTCAGGAAGCCAACGTAGAGCTACCTCGATCCGGTATCTCAAAGGAAGCGTAGACTCGTGAATAACGGACTTCCAATCTCCTTTACTCACGAGCGCCAATATAGCTCGTGCATAGGGGTCTGTGAGCTCCTTAGCGATCTCCGCGCATGTCTCTTCCCAATCTGAGTCGGTATCGCCTTTGGCCGCGCCTGCGATAGCCATGGCAAGCAGCTTATGCGCCTGGGTGGGCGTGTGACTGCGCAACGCCTGGTACGCCAGTTTAGCCTCGTCCTGGAAGACGGCCAATGCAGCTGCTTTAGTATGCTGATTGTCTGCAGAAAGCCTTTTGACAAGTTCCTCCAACTCGCGATGAGATTGTGCCGCACCACAGAGACGCAGACAAAGTCGTCGATGTTCCGGACGAGCTGTCTGACACCCTTTTGATTCGGGTAATCTTAATTGCTCCCGGACAATATCGATAATACTTTCGCTGATAGATGGAGACTCGTCGCCGCTTGGACCGATGTGCCGGCTGTCATAACTTTGACCTGCAAGAAATTAGCAAACCGCATAATCAGCAAAGACGGAAATACCCTACCTAGGTCATTGTTCCAGATATCGTATACCCCCAGGTAATTGAAATCCAAGCCATTTATGATCATTGACTCATCAGACGAGTCCGAACGTGCGCCTGTATCGCCTGTCAGAGAATCTATACCAATGTTATCGTAAACATTACTCACGTTCGACCCAATCCCAGAGGCACTGAAGTTGAGGGTCATCGGCTAAGATTTGCTTGTTGCGCGTTTCGTCGAATAAGTAGCCTTCCTTGCACCGTAGTCTGTTTACGGTCAATAACGCCAAGGCTTCCTCTGCAGTGAGAGGTTGACCCAGAGTTCCCACTGATAAATTCCGTTCTCGAGATTCACGACTGGAGAGAGGATCTTTGACACGGGCCTCCGATCGTGCAGCTCGGCCTCCTTGCGACAGCTTCCTCTCTTCTAAAGCTGAAAGATTCGCCTCGCGAATGCTCTCAATTACTTCTGAAATCTTCGTCTGATCCCTGAAGGCGGGCCGTAACTCAGTAAAATCGAGATGATTCTCCGAGCTACCCCGGATCAGAACACCCTGAGAGGATAGCCGCACAGGCGGAGACGGAGGCTGTACTGTAACCAGGCTGACCCGACCATTTCCAGCTAACGTTATAGCAGTGGGCTCGCTGGAAGTACTCAGGTTCAGAAAGTCGAATGCCACGACTCTATCTGACTCCTTACAGCCTCTGGTCGGATGATTGAATGGGCTGAGGACATCGCGGATCGATTTCGTATAGATCTGTTCTGGATAGGTATGAAAGGACCCTTGCCCGAGGGTCTCTTCCATGGACATGCGGTACTCTTCTGACAAGTACTCTTTGACGATGTCAAAAGTTTTGAAGCCGCCAGTGTTCGAAAGCACACCCAGACAGCCTCTTTTGGTCTTCGAGAATCGCAGACTCCAGAGAGATGTTTTGGGCCCGAAGACATTCTTGAATTCAAGCGCTGGGCCCGGATTTCCAGACTCCAGCATATTCGCACCCCCGGTGACATTAAACCGGGAGCTGGCCCGTCGGTCCCAGAGGCAGATGGTAGGGTCGTTCGTTGGATAACAGGATGCGATATAGTTCTCATCAAGCGAATTGATCGCAAGATTGTGAACGCATCGCGTGGGAAACTGTAGAGACGGATTGCCAGGACCTTCTATAGGGACTTAGTCGCACACTCCAGCCGAAAGAAGGAAGGCAACAGGGTACAAGCGCCTCTGCAGGAAGGGACAAAAAACTTACCTCGAAGATCATAAATTCTCACATATTGGCCCTTCACCCCAGTGACAAGCATATCGGGCTGGTCTCTAAAGAATTTGACACTCGTGATCGGCTCCGAGCTAGCCAATTTTCTGAGAGGCTCGACATATCCCTTGGGACCTTTGTTGATCATACGCTGATTGACATCCCAAATATTCAAACAAAAGTCGTTGCGAACCCGATCTAACCCAGCAGCCAGCAGGCCATGTCTACTGAACGAGACAGCATTGCAATACCGCTGATGGCGAATGGGGAATGAAATCGACTCCGCATTCTCGCTGCTCAAACGCAAGACAGTCGCGTCACCAGAGGATTGGCCCACAGCAACAAGGGACTCGTCCACGGGAGACCAATCGAAGGCGCGAAAGGCAGGCACCTTTGTGTGCGTCGACAGTACTTCATGTTCCAGATTCTTGCCGTCAAATCCAGTGACTCTGCAGAGTCGGAAGGTTTTCCCGGTCACGTCCACGGAGAGAAAGCGCTGCTCCGCTGCGGTGGAGGACGGGGCCCAGCGAATGGCGGTCTCCATTGTTTCCTTGCGAATTGTCTGGGCTGTCGAGGGTGCTCACAGAAGGTACCTTATCAAGCAACCTGGCGCATTCTAAGAAACAACGCTCAGCTTGCAAAGCTAAGCTGACTCGAATCGAGCGACCGGACGCATATTAGCAACTGGAACTCTTTAGAGGACAAGGTTGACGATACGAGGGCGCAATCCCAGTATTTCTCAGCTCGCATTGAATAATCAACAGGGTAATTCCTCCCGTGCTCTCTTGAATCGCTAAGCGCGTCATTACAACCGGCCCCGCTCTGATTGGGTGCAACTGTTATGCTGTGGGAACTCCTCGGGCCGACTGCTGATCCGCTTATTTTTTGTCACTGTATTTTATTTCTTCGGCCATTATATTCACCTGTGATCAGCAGCGGACCACTAAACGGCATTGCAACCGTTTTCCAGTGACAAGATGCCCAGAGAATACTCGAGGGAGAAGCGCTCTCCTTCCGATTCCATGACGATTAGTAAACGAAAATACCACGAAGGCTCGGAAGACTCTCAACCAGCAAAGAAGAAGAAGATCCACCCTCACAAACATGAACACAACCACCCCTCCGTGAACGAGTTGAAGAAGCGCATCCGAGATGTCAAGCGTCTGCTCAACAGAGTCGACCTCCCAGCCGATGCGCGCATTGTCCAGGAGCGTGCACTAGCAGGATACGAGAAGGATCTCGAGGATGAGTTGGCGAGACGCCATCGGTCGCAGATGATCAAGAAGTATCATTTTGTTCGATTCCTTGGTACGAGAATCCGTCTACAATTTGATCCTGGCGAATGCTTTGGAGCTAATATGGAGGATCGCAGACCGAAAAGCCGCCTCGAAAGACCTCAAGCGTCTCCTCCGCCGCGAACAGGAAATCTCCAATTCCGATCTCGACCCAGCAGCCAAGAAAGAGAAACTAGCTGCTCTCGCAGTGAAAATTCACGCCGCGCAGGTGAATCACAACTACCCCATCTACTACCCGCTTACGCAGAAATACGTCGCGCTCTACGCAGAGCAGAAGAAGAAAAAGAAGGAGTCCGGCGCACAATCGGAGAAGCCGAATGAGCCTGAAGCGGAGGTTGTCAGCAAACTCATATATGACACGACGGGTGAGAGACCGCCCATGTGGCGTGTAGTCGAGAAGTGCATGGAAGACGGGACACTGGATCTTCTACGTGAAGGGAAATTGGACGATGGTGAAGGCGAGAAGAGTTCACAGGCGTCCGAGCAGAAGAAGTCGAAGAAAAGCGCGGATGACGATCAACCTGCGCGCAACAAGTCCAGTAAGGAAAAGGTCTCCGACAAGGCTAGCGGAAAGTCGAGAAAAGCAGAGGGCAAGCACGACAGGAAACCCAAACGGTCCGCGGCAATGGAGGGCGCATACTGGAGTGCTAATGAGCACGATGACGGTAATGAGAGTGACGGTGGTTTCTTCGAGGAGTGATTCGTCAATTCGCATTGCATCTCCGGCCTGTTCATTGAGCGGTCTGTTTTCAAGTCGGTTAGCGTCTGTATTTGGCTCCTCCATTCATCCTGTCAGGAAGCATTCATGTCTTGTCACTATCCTGTATATCTTCTATTTGATACCCAAATTATGAAGACTCCTCAATTGCCACTGGAAATTTTTGAGTGTGTGCTTCTTGACATTGTATTGCTCACTCTTAAGACCTAAGTCCCTGAAGACACTTTACAAGAGTACCCACTTCCTGCACCAGCCCGACAATGATTTGAGTCATATCACACTTGTATGAAGCCTCGACCGAATAAACTCCATTTGCACCATTTCCTCTCTAAGTAACTGCAAGACAGACATAGATACGGCTCAAATACACACCATAAACTCCGAGCCATTGCACCGGGTCAAAGAAGACAAACAAGTAACTGTGAAGAAAAGGTACCAATCAAATAGACTGAGGCACGGCTCAGACTTTCAGGCTCAACTTGAAAGAATCATTCGAGTGCATCCTGGCATGCGTTGGTTCGTTGAAACAGGTCACTTCGTGCCTCATAGAAGCAGCCGATACGGATAGGGACACGGCGGCAGCCCTCCAGCATGACCAGCATTGAAACTGCCTGTGTCCCGGCCTCCTATCCCTGAGAAGGTGGTGGCAGGGGTTGAAGTTCCTAGAATTTCAAGTATTCACCCAGTGAATGAATGGAATGAAAAGAGCCTGCTCATCCCATGTATCCACAAAACGCCCGCGAATGCAGTAGATATCGAAAGAGAGACTGATGTAGCAAAGCACTCCCAACCCCTGGATGCTCTCACATAACAGTGCAACCTCCGCTCTGCGCTCTTCTGCGTCTTCCTCCAAGAGCCGAAATACCACCAATGCCATATGCATCTTCATCATCGTCGGCGTTGTAGAGTCTCTCGGCCTCGCGAGCTCGGCGCCGTCTGCGTCGTGCACCGGCTCCACCAACACCAGCTTCTTCTGTCGCCATCATATAATCGGCCCATTTGCGGTCTAACCTACTCGCGGCAGCGAGATCCCCGCGCAAGACTCGCTTGTTATGTTCATCGACGGTCATTTGCCAGCCATAGAAGCATTTGAGTTGGATGATCTCTTTAGGAAACACCGGGGGCGGCGGCGGCGGAGTAATCGAGGAAGTACTCATCATGGCTGTTGTTGGTAAGCGGTCTTCATCAAGCTCGCGTGTCACCACCGTGACCGCCGAACTAGGCTTGCGAGAGCGTGGTATGTATGCGTTGCTTGAAAGAACCTCCTTCACCCCCGCCCAAGTGACATTGGCACAATCAAAAACTACCAGGCTCAAGCCAACCTTGGGAAGATTCTCGGAGTAGCCTCGCTTACGGACGCGAAAACTGGCCTCCATCAAAGTAAGATCAGAAATTCGAGTATTATCCATCTCCACAGACCGAATGTTGGGGCAGCTCTTCATCACCTGGAGCATTCCAACGTCACCTAGGCTCTCGCAATAGCTGATATTGAGGTGTTCAAGATGTTCGGCACACGGACACTTGGCAAGTTCAACTAGGGTGTTGTTGGTGAGCTGCTCCAAGTCTTCAAGTTCAAGATGAGTCAACAAAGGAGTCGTGCGGATGACATCGATGACAGAATCGTCACTCAACTGGGGGCATTGAGATAGCTGGAGGCCTTCGAGCTCGGGAACATTGTGCGCCAGACTTTTTACTCCGACATCAGTTAGATCTGGGCACTGGTGCACGTCCAGATGTTTGAGACGTCGGGGTGGGACGATTGGCCGATCCGTAAGCACATCAATTTCCGGGTCAATACCATGCATGAGAACCTTGAGGCTGTCGTCGGTCAGATCGGTACGACTTATGATCAACCTTTCCAAGGTGTTCCTCTTAAACAATTCGAGGGCAAATTCCTCATCGTGGAAACCACTGATCTCGCTAGCCCGCAAATCTTTCAATCGCGGGCAAGCCTGGATAACTTTTCTCAAGCCGGTCGTGTTGACTCCAGTGCACCACGAGATATTGAGGATCTCTAGATGCGGGCATTTCTGGGCGATAATCTTCATGGCGGAGTTGGTCACAGTTGATAATCCAGAAACATTGATGTATTGAAGACGAGGGTTTCGTAGCAGAAAACAGTGCATAGAAGTCTTGTCGATGCGGCATCCTTCAAGGGAGAAGTTGACAACGTTCCGACAAAGATCCGTGATACGCTCCCCCTCAGTAGCCCACTTTTCTCGAAGTTGAATACAGCCTCGGAGGTTCAGATCTCGAACGAAAGGGCCACCAGAGGTCATAAGTTTCACGAGGCTGTCGCTGGGAATTTCGCGGTAGTAGTCTGCGGCATCGACACACGTCCACAGCTGGCCATCATAACACATCTTTTGCCAGGCTCGCGAAACAGCAGAACAACGTACGATTTCCTTTGGGGTCAGATAGCGAAAGATGTTCATTTTGATCTCGTCGGGCATGCGGCCCCAAAAGTCGAAAACGACCTTCGGCTCAGACGTAGGCTGCGCCGCAACCACAATCTCTTCTACCGGTGCAAATCCCAGTGGTGACCCACGGGATGCCGGTCTCAACTCGGTCGGCAAGGGAATGGTCTTCGGATTGGAGCCATTCGGCGAATCGGTCCCAACTAAGCGGATGCGGGCATTTCCATCAGTGTGCTCACCCGGCGAGCCCGGGGTTGCAGGACGGACATTCAAACCTCCATATAGTTGTGACGAGCTTCCGTTTCCGAGGCAGGGATTATATGCTGACTGGCCGAGCGAGACACAGGATAAAGAAGCTTTCCCATCCCGACGGTAGCCGGTAGAATGGGATCTGCCGCGTCTAGTGAGACTCGGGCTGGACGACATCCGCTGGAGACTTTGTAACAGCTTGTGTCTCCCTTTGAGCTTCTGGGGTTGCTCTATGGGTATTTGGCCTGTCGATGAGGTCGGACTTGCCGGAGAGACCGCCCCATGTGAAGGCTCAATCTCGTCGGGAAATGCGGCGGCCATATTGGCAATAGTGGTATCAAAGTACGACGGTTGGTCGAAGGGTGCGATGCGCTGCAAGGACTTTTCCTATTTGCGAACGGATGTAATCAAGGCGATTTGTGAGAAGGTTTGAGGCACAGATAGGGAAAGCCGTGAAACTGACGACAGGCGGGGGGATCCGCAATCGAGATTGGCCTAGAAACTCATAGTGAGGTGATGCAAACCATTCCGCAACTATACACAGCCAGAGAATCCGAATAATGCCACAACCACGTTCTGAAGACAAGGGGACCCCAATCAAACACCGTCCTTTCTAGGGATGAAGAGCACTGCTCAGAAACGCTGAATAGGGAAAAGGGAGTATGATGGTGTAAGAGTGTGAGGAGGACAGTGGAGTTTGGGTGTAGGCAGTGTCAAGCGAAACAGTCGTTGAGGTGCTTTCTCGGCTATGGGACCGTCACAAAGCGTACCATGGACCCCGTTAACCGCGTAACCCGGGGGCCGGCCAGAGAATCGACCGGGGAGAGACGTCTGGGTCGAAGTAGCCAAGATAGTTTAGCAAACGTCACCTAGGCATCACCCACAGGTGTTTCGTGAGAAATGGATGAGAGAGAGAAAAAGAGAGATGGAAGTCTATTATGGCCTAGGGTGACATCGAGAGAATGTCGACAAACAGAAGGGGGAGAAGAAGGAGAAAAGAGATGCCTTACCCTTACAGAGAAAGAGGAGGGGAGACTAAGACATCCAGTCAGATTTTGGGGGAGATGTGGGTAGGTCCAGTAACGAACGTGTCAGACGGCCATGGATAGCGAATAATTACTATTGTATGTTCATTGTTATCAACAGTATCATATCTAGGGGAGTGTCAGCAGACAATCGCAACAGGGTCGGCTGAGCGCCCCTATTTAGTCTCTATCTACCATCCTCTTCCTTATCATTACACCAAGTCAAGTTAATATGTCTTCTTTGAAGCGGCCATATTGGTGAGCAATAATGGTAATATTGATACAGAGAGTCAGAAACATGTGGGAGCATCCAAGGTCTCTCCGCCACCAAACTACCTATTACTTGTTAGTATTATCAGACCCCACAGGCCTTATCATTTATCGATAGGTAGATGTTATCCTTAGGCTCCCCACTTAGTGTCCGCCAGTGGCTCGTCTTGACTGTCACACATCTCTTCGTCTTCTCTCAAAAATGGCCATGGATATGCACATGGCCATAGATAATATTATGATCCCATTTATAGAATTTCGAGAGACGGCTCCTCAGAGAAAGGGTAAGACTTCGTTATTCACAGAGTAACATCTATCGCCGATGAAAGTGCACAGGCGACAGGAGACCACCAAAAGGTCACCATCTAGAAGTTAATGTCCTGTCAGTGTGCTCACCATCCAGATAATCGTAAACTCAACCAATCAACCCAAAACCTCAACCGAAAACAGCCACCAGTCAAAAGACAAAGACGATCCAAGGCAGGCATTTCGACCGAGTGGCAAGTTGCAACGGGTACGGGCTATCTACGGCCACACCCACACACACATGGATCCAAATTCAAAACCCAATAAAATCACCCGCAGTCTCTCCGTTCCTGACCATCACTGGAGGCGACTAGCACTGAGATGGCAATCCCGGTGACTCTAGACGGTAGTACATTGAATATGAAGTGGGAAATCTACCTCCAACCCTCCACTGGAGTGTTCAACTATAACCCAAGTACACTGGACACTGCGCTGGTCTCTTTTTGCCTCTTCGCCTCGCTCTTTAAGACGGAGTCGCTGTAAGGTATTTATTGATCACGCCACGCCACTTACAAGGGGTTATTGAGACATGGGCATGCTCTTACAACACATAGCTCACTCACTACCAACGGAGTACCTATTATTAATATCCCTCATGCCCCATCGCAAGTATTGAGCACTAGCCTGACATTCCTACACACTCCGAACTACGGAGTGGTTAGTTCCTACAAGCGGGAGTCTGGAGTCTAGAGTAGTGTTCCCCAGGACTCCGCTCCCTATCGTCCTATCCCATCGGCCCGGCTGTGATGGTGGCTGATACAGTTAACTAGAACCATACGGATCCTGTAATCGAGTCTACCTCAGTCACCGGCCGAACAGAAGGGCCAAGACTGGTCATGGGCTGGACGACCAACCCATATAGTGAGTCGATGCGCATTGACAAACTTAGGAAATTCATCTTCCTCTGGTAGAAAAGGTACCTGTACTTCCTCTGTAAAGCGTGGGAGTGATTCCTGATTGGTGCTTTTCAAAAGACCATAGACACCATACTAGGTACCTAAGATAACGTCTCCATGTCAAAGACTGTTGGTCTAAAAGCGGTCTAAGGGGACTAACACCCTTAGCCTAAACATAGTCTCAGTTCCCCGCGATGCCCCGCAGGTAATCGAGAACAGTGCCTCTAGACTAGGCCAGTACGGAGTTAGTTAAAGAAAAAATGGAAGGATGAACAACATGCCCCATCCCACTAGTATGGCTTTGATATGCTTGGTGCTTCATATGGAATATTGCGCCTTGGAATCTAATAGGCCTGTAGATCTTCCACAAAGAAATTTCAACAATTTCATCGCATTACATGTCTACGCTTACCCATTATATTATCATATTGCTGCTTCTCTTAATGTGCCTCCAGGCTACGCCATGCTATCGAGAACTTGGACACAAAAGCGAATATTTGCAGCGAGGAAGAAAAGCCAAGTGAATAGATTATGATGATGGGTATCTCAACTTCTCTATGCATCATCATCATCTCTCATTCCGCCGAAAACCTTCTCCGTTGTTCCCACCCTGCGCCGCTTGATGCTTCGTCTCTCCTTTTCAGCCTTGAGGAAATACCAATATCATACAGCTTCGTGACTCCATCTTCTATTGTTATCCTGCCTGTCATCAAGAGCCACTGCGATTCGTTTCGTTTGGAAAAATCTTCGACGCCATGCAAATTGGGTGACTAACAAAGAGCGGTAAAAAGCAAAAACATAAGTCGGCTAGAAGCACGGGTTGTGGATGTGTGGTGAATAAAAGAAAATCGTAATAAGAGCAGGTCGGCCATATTTCTTCCAGCGAAAAATGTCGGTATATAAAATTCTTAATTCGTAGGTGTGTCCGAGTTGTTATCCAAAAGAAAAGAAACTTCGCCGCGAGTCGCAAGTGAAGGAAGTGTTGTAGCTCAGTTGTCAAGCATCCATGGATGCTCCATAACTTCCGTGATCGTCAAGCGGTTGTCAACATCCCGATCAAGCATCTTTCTGATCAGATCAATGCATTCCTCCGAAAACGGCAAAAATGGTATCCGGAGCGGGTGGTCCAGGATCTCATCGATGTTGTAGAATGGGTTTTCTTTGTAGACGATGGTGTAGAGAAGGATACCGAGGGCCCAGATATCCTGCTCTTTGCCTCTGTAAGACTTGCCTTGCAATACTTCCGGGGCAGCATAGTCTAGAAGTCCGATAAGTCAGACTAGACGATAATCGTTAGGAGTAGCATGGGGATGGACTTACCAATAGTTCCCACAAAGACATCAAAAGGTCCATTCTTAATATAGGCAGCGCTTCCAAAATCGATGATTTTGATCCTGCCTTCGCCGTCCAAAATGACATTCTCGTCTTTGATGTCCCGATGAACAACCAGCGCTTTCGTATGGAGATGATGGATAGCATCCACCACCTGTCGGAAGATGTTCCTGCACTCGACCTCATCCATATTCACCTTGAGTTCGATGTAATCGAAAAGATCCATTCCCGGAAGACCGTGGGGCATCATTTCGATATAGTAGTTGACATCATCTTCAAAGAACCCCTCCATCTCAACAATGTTCGGGTGCTTCAGGCCATCACGCCGAAGGTAGTCGAGAACGTGAATCTCCAGAGGCACTGTCCCCAGCCGACGGTCGCGAGTCCAGGTGTCCACCAGAATCCGCTTCTTTGTGACGTACTTCAAAACGACCTTCTTGGACGGGTTCTTCTTCAAGCGAGCGAGTTTGACTTCACCGTACGCTCCTTGCCCCATCTCCTCGAGTATCACATAGTCCGCAATGGTTCGTTTCTTCTGAGTTTCCTTCGCATTGGCATGCTTCACCTCAGGGACAGGTTGGACAGGTCGATCTGTCAATGGTTCCGATGCTGCTTCGCTGAGTTGCTGACTTAAAGTAGAAGATGGTATCTGAGGCTCCAGCGATGGCTTTTCGACGCCGGGAGAGCGCGCAATAGACGGGCTCGCCGTCTCGGACCGTTGTCGTGGGGGAGGAAAGGTTGCCGACGGCCCTATGGAGTGGATCTTTCTCGAATAGGTGACCCATAAAGCATACACAAGTTCCTTTATGGCGATTGCATCTTCCTGATAATCACCTGATTCGTCATGTCTTTCTATGTCCTCACTGTGGTTTTGACGGAAGAAGGTCTCGCTTTCCACAACGCGCAATTGAACGTCTACGGCAATTGTTGACCCGTCACGATGGGCGGCAGTGATGCCCATCGGTTCCAGGAACACGGAAGCCACGTTCGCCTTACCGTCGCGGAGGATGGAAAGTGTCCGTGCTCTTCGGAAGCTGGGTTCAGAGATCACCACTCCCTCCACCAAGGGCAAATTTTCCTCTTCGCTGAGCACGTTGAGCAGGGTGTCGAAGCCAGGTATCAGGTCGTTGACATGCATACCCTCCGGTCGCTCGTGGCCGAAGAGGGCCGACGAAAACACTGGATTAGAACTAATCACCTTTAACGTGGATGAAGACAGGACCATCATGCCCGCAACGTGAGGAAAACTGGATACTCTGAGACAGCGTGGATCTTCTTCCTTTCCAACAATAGCCGGGATACAGATCTCAGCAGAAGCCCGGGCAGCAAAGTATTTTGTATCGGCAAGTTTTGGTATGCCTTTGCTGGGCGGAGCCTTAAGGCAATCCTTCGGCAAGTGAGGGAGAAGCTCTGTGATATGTGATCCAAGCTTCACCACGCCCTGGCCCCAGATCTTGTCGGTTTCCCCACGGGTACCAGTGATGGTCCAGGAGTCGTCACAGGAGATGTAGGCGACATTTTCCTGTATTTCCTCAAGAACCCAGATAAGACCCCCGCGTTTCTCCATAACCCAGACGCTGGCGGAACCTTTCGTTCCATTACGCTTCTGAATAGGTATAACATCCCCACATAGCAGGACGCCTCGCGATTTTGTAGCTGGATGATTCAGATGTCTCGAGTTGCGTTGGCTGGAGCCGTACCCGTCATCGGTCTGGGCTCGCCCGGATTTGACCATTCGAGAAGGCGGCTTACTGAGGAGTTGTGCGGTGACACCATTGCCCATCCCCATAGATTTTGGGTGGACCGGTCTGATTTGTGATCTCTCGGCCAAAGATTGGAGCTTCGCTGCGGCGCTAGTTGTGGGGTCTCGCAATTTGGATTCAAGCCACTGTCGATGGTCCAGTTGTACGACCTCTAGGATACTCAGCCTGCGGAGCTCCGATTGTGTGACACCAAATACGAGACACGACAGGTCATTGGCGGCCAATATCGTCCATGGCGCTTGCGACTCGGTCCTAAACACGGCTTGTGAGATGGGATTCCATTTGCTGCTATGGGTATGTAAGGCGGGGACGGGGAAGCCCAGGCCCAAGATCGAAGAACTGGCAGATGTAACAGAGTCCGCAGTAGAGTACGGTTGTGCTAGATTCTCCATCAGCTTGTTCCGGGAGCAGACAGAGCTGGCATCCGTGTATGTACGTTTTAAGCTTACGCGCCTCGAGGAAGGAGCGGACTTCATCTCCCTTCTTTGGTGAGGTATGTTTCCAGTGGATAAAAGATTCCCTCCACTCGCATCATGGCCTTGTCGTGTCGCCTTTATCTCAGTCGTGGGGCCTCCAGGTCCAGTGAAAGCTTGATCAAAAATATTGCTGCTGTCCACATCTGCGGGGCTCGTCAACGGGCCACGCGACAAACCAGCATAATTGTGCCTGTCGTCCTTTCCCGCAATACTTGTTTTGGACATGAGCTCTACCATACTTTGTGCCTCCGCATCGCCAGCCATGCGAGCCTGCGCGTTGGCAATGGCGTGATTGCTGGCGGACCAGCCGAAACGGTCACGCATAAAATCTATGGATCGTTTCAGAATGTTATGACGACTGTTGAGCAATTCGTCGGATTGCTGAGCAAAGGAAAATGAATGTAACGACTCCAGGGGGAAGCGATGGAGGTCTTCCAACGTGCTGATGCTGTCATTTGAGGATATGCGCATGAGACTGGGTTTCGAGGCCGTGCTGGATCGACGAGAAGGAGTGTTGCTTTGGGGCGATAAGGGAACAATCGACGAGGTAGATCTGTTCGGGAGATTCAAAGTTCGTGAAGGTGGTTGGCGTATACGGTCCAACCCCGATGGGCCTAGTCCATGCTCGTGCTCGAGCAGAGAAGATCTGCAGTATAAAAAGATTCGATCTCAGTACCGCTGTTTCTGCACCATCACATGCAACATTCTTAGAAATGCAAGGGGATCCGTCAACTGCTGCTTTTCTCATTTCTTACCTCGAGAGATCATATCCAGAGGAAAGGCTATCGACCGAAAGCTTCATCGGTTCATCACGCTGTAAGGAAAACCCTCCCATGAAAGATTCGGATTCGGGGGATTCTGAAAGTGGTCCCAAGGGGGACGACAAAGGACTCGGGTCACCTATAGTTTTAAGAGACGTTGTTAACCGTTGTTTCGCGACGTATCAGACGATAAGCGCGCTCGTTCCCGTCTCCGCCTCCTACGCGACTTTCCTTTCTCTGCTTCCTCACTTTCTACTCTTATCCTTTCAGGGCCAAGAGTACCGGTTGTGGAAGCTCTAGTTGTTATTCGCAGCAGGCTTGATCACTCGACCGACGGATAGCTCCATGTCACAAGCAACAGATACTATTGAAGCACAACTGACACATGAAAGGGTGGGGCAGCGAGGGGAGAAAGAACGGAAGGCTCATGGACAACGAGGCAAAGGGAAGAGCGCATGACTAACCATCGGAGTTGTATGATGTATTGCCCATAATGGCCGAAGAAACAACGATGTAACGACCCGCGATAACGATCGGATCGGGTGGAGAAGAGCTCAAATCGCAAAAAGCCCGAGCACTGAAGGGGGTGGGAGAGAAAGAGAAAAGAAACCCGATATAATAATGCTACATGAGATGGATATTCGGCATTTGCGGCCTGCAGGCAGGAAGTTGGGTCGCGGACTGCGTTTCCTGAGGGGTGTTTCCCTTTTTTTTCTCTGGTCGGCGGGCGCGCAGGGACCAACAAGTGCAATCGATAAACCGGACCCCCTTTTTCCAATAATAATTATTCGAAATTGCAGGACAAGGTCACAGAATAGTAATTGTCTCCTCTAAACGAAGGTCGTCTGCCGCCTGAATGAAGAATAAGCGATCAGCGGACTGAGTGCGAAAAGAGTAAATTCTAAAGGGCAGCTGCCTCGTAGGTCACAGGCACCACCACCACCACCAGGTATACGTTGCCGTAGCATGCGGAGCTCAAGGGTATGGTAGACAAATCTAACGTCTCATTGAGGACTTAAAAATACCTACGCTTTTGTTATCGTCATTGGTTAATGACAGAAGGTAGATGTATCCACGTTTATGTAGACAAATGCCAGAACTTGAGATAGAAAGAAGAAAAGACAAAAGCTATCCAAAAGCCTGAAGAGAGCGGACGGAAAGGCGGGGGAGCTGTGATGAGATGGAATGGATAGAAAAGACAAGTGGGAAAGCTGCTCCTGTAGTCTGGTTAATGGATATAACCACGGGCCATTTGTTGTTTTTATCGTTGTGGAGACTATGGATGTGCTTAGAACTTAGTGTGGTCTTAGGCACTTAAGTAGGATCATCCATCTCATGCTGGAGGAGGCAATGACGTCCTTTGATTGTTGGGCTTCTCTTTGATTGTATGGACCGATTGAGACATATGGAGCAGAGTGTTTTCTTTAGCCTGTTTTTAGTCTTGCACGTGGGGTACAACAAGTATGCGAGGATCATGGAGGAATAGCAAGATAGAGTATAGATATGAGGTTGTAACTATATAGATGACGGGAGAAGTGAAACTTGGAAAGGGTTGACAGTAAGAATTAACCGAGATGCTGTAGAAAGATTTATCAGTCAGGCATATTTGGAACCTGGGTAGGATATGCCTACGGAGATTCAATTCTCTCCCTCTCTATGGAGTAGATGTAGATACCTGAAGAACAAAACAATCAATGGTGATGTAATGTGGTAGCTCCCCCCGGTATGGAAGTTCTTACGGTTATACCAGTCAATGCCGCGGAGCGGCTCCCAATAACATCAGATAACTGTTTGCCATCATTTGAAGGTGGATTCCGGTTCCATTTCCTTCACCCCTCCAATACGTCTTTCGACCACAATGGTTGACCCCTCATGCTGTGATCTTGTGATCAGCCTACTCCGTAGAGAGGTACACTTCCTCTCTTTCCCTTATTACTAGTGGGTCAGTGGAAATTTCAGGGCGATTCCAGTGAGACCCTTGTAGGTTAGGCTGGCAGACTAAGGTAGCTGTGAACTATCCTTATGATTGGCACACATGAAAGCCCAATCGGCGCAACATGGAGATCTACGTCCGACCAGCCTTCGTCCACACAGTAGACTTACTCTCAGAACGGACCTTTGCTCTCATTTGAGGATTCTTGTAATATGACATTGTATAAATGTAAGCTGTGCTGGGTTCTACTATACTTCAACCGACTCACTCCATATCACGCATCGGATTCAAGGAAGTCAAGGTCGGAGTGTCCCCGATGGCAAGCCATCCTCCTAATACGTGCTGTCGCTTCCTTGTCCTTGAACTTTGGTGCCCCCAAGACTGCGCAACGCGAGACTATCGAGCTCATCCTGAGAGCGTTGGTGTTCATTTGCTCCATTGCCAAACAGTGTATGGGGTTTGTTCCTTGTGTCACCGTATCGGGTCTCCTCCGGCGGTACCGAGGCCGGGCTAACAAAACTGGAAAGATGCCGGCTACCGCCAAGCATCCAAGAGAACTCGGAGTCGGCCAGAGATGGGCGAGCTGCCGGCCTTATTGGCAGTGATGAAGGCACTTTGTTACTTGATGGCAACTTATGAAGGTTATTTTCCACTGCGACAGATGAGACGGATGGCCTCTCAGGATCGCTTGGGGCTTGCTGCCCTTCTCTTGCCCCTCCGCCTTCGACCGCATTGTCCGTGGATATTGGAGGCTCAGAAGGGACATTCAAAGAGGCATCATTAGCCGCACTCTCACGTCCGGCAACAGTGACCAAAGCCTTGGAAGGGTCTTCCAGGCATGTTTGAACCGACTGAATCTGCATGAGAGCTTGTCTCAGGGCGTCCGCAGTCGTGGGTTTGAGATCTTCTGTTTTCATCAGTTGAGTCCGTATGTCGTTCAGAGCTTGACTGAGCGTCTTGGCCAGTGATCTGTTTCGTTCCTCCAAGATCTGTATCTGAGTTTTGAGATTTATTACCCTTTCTGGCTCCTCGGATTTCGACAAATTCCTTCTATGCACCGCGGATGGCGTGCTATCATACAGCGCAGTACGCGGGAGCCTCTCCGGCTGCATCGCCTGCATGTTCCTCCTAGCTTCGCTGACTGCACCTCGTACTGCTTTGGCTACACCCCATGATTCGGTACGTCGCTGAAGACCTTCGGAGAAATCCTGGAGTAGACCTTCGAAGCTCTTGGGACTACTCCTCGCGGGTGATCTCGACGGAGAGCTTGTTTGGCTGTCCTCTCTGGAGTCGTTACGCAAGTGGAACCGTCTCAGTGAAAGGAATCTTTCACCTGATCTATCGAGCGTCTTCGTAGGATCGGGTGGCTTCCCAGAGTATTTTGAGATGAGAAATCTGCCTCTTTCTGGGGTGGGATTTTGCTCCAGATACAGGCCATCGTGCACAAAAGCCTGTGGTGAGTGCGGTTGCGGAGAAGGATAGCGAAGTAATGTCGTCAGAGCGCTCGAATATCCAGCACTCAGTACTAAAGTGTATCAGCATACCAAGCGACAAAGAATAAATGAGGGATCATATCAGACGTACGTTGCCACCGAATACGTAGGAGCATTGCAACACATGTGAACTCTATAAGCTCCGACCGTAAGCCCTCTGCAAAGAGGAGATCCCACAAGGAAAGTACATCTTGGAAGGGAAATTCACGACCAAATAACAGGCGCATCCACCGACTACCCGAGAAATTAGCGAGCCTTCTCAGCTGAACGAATAGACGTGCTCGCCCTGGTGCACTTACGTCAGGAAGATTTGAGGCAGAATTTCCAGCGCTTGCAGATGATCGGCTAACTCGAGGTCTGTTGTCGTCAGGAGATTCTGATGAATGTGCTGACACTGGTTGACAATAGGTATCTCATCCATCTGACCGTTGGCAGAGCGCTCCTTGTTATGCTCATAATACACTCGAGTAGTTTGCATAACAGAGCAAAACAACGCGAAAGAGTCGTGCTCAACATAGTCAGCGTTGAGCAGCTGCAGCATCAAATCATCGCCCTCTTCCTTAGCTAAGGACTCTTCGAGCACCTTCCCATCAACCGCATCCCCATGAATAACCCACAGAATAGGCGCCAATAGCTCATGCATGCCTTGTCGATAGCCAAGATCCGGGTTTAACTTTGCATAGATAAACAGAATATCAATCATTTTCGCCTTGGTGGCGGGTTCACGGAAGAAGAAATTCTCTTGTAAGCATCGATCAACATCCTGGGATATATCTGCTCTCATCTGCTCATCTTGTCGTAGAGTTTGCCAGGGAGACTTTTTGCAGCAAACACAGGGTCAGATGTGCGAGCAATGACAGGCCACGGTAGCAGACTAGAAGTAGCATACCTCTGCATCATCCGCTAGTGGGTCGATTGTTGACGGTAAATCATCTGGATGCTCAATGTATTTCAGATAGTGCGCTTTCAGCGCGGTATATGCGTCCCGCGACTCGGATGTCCTTCGTGACCATTGTGAGCGATCGAGATCGTCGAACAGCAGGAACGCCTGCAGGCAGGTAAGCTAAATTGACCGTCTTGCCAAGTGCCGCAGCTGCATGCCTTCCAGCAGACAGATCTCAATCCGTCGTTGCATAATTTGTCTCCTTGTTCTGATTTGATCGCATCTCGGAGGGCGGAGGGCGTAGCATTGTCGCGAAATAGGGTATTCCATCTCTGTCTAGAGACCCATTAGTAAGTCTTTTCCTCTGGCGTTACAGGCAATTATACCTTGTATCCGAAAGGGTTCTCATTTCTCCATAGGGCTTTCAGCAGCGATGTCTTACTGAGCAGACTTGCGATGACGGAAGTTGGATTGTCAAGTGATGCGGATCGGATCATATGAATGGAGCCTTAGGTTTTGGGCGATCATTGTTCAGTGGCGGGCGGTGGTCCCCGCCATATGGAAATGAGCTTAGCTTTCTTCGTGATCATTATGGTCGCCTCAAGATCCTCCAAATCCTCGCCCTCTTATTCGAAATTACTCAATGGTCTATAATATCTGTATAGACCCGAGAAGCGGATTCGCACCATAGGGATTCTGGTTGGTTGGACAGCAGATTATGACTGGCACAGATGACATTTTCGACATTATCGGAGTTCGACTGAGAGTTGAAAGCATCCCACCTGCTCACGCGGAATCTCTGAGCCTACGGAGTGACTGTTATTCTCGCCTTCTATTTCAATGTCCGCAGACTTATTCGCCGAATTTGGATACAAGGCACCATCTGCGCAGCCTTCAAATGTCTCACATCAGCGGCGGCCCGGGTCACAAGCACACTCGCTGATCCCCGATTTGGACGTATTAGAAGATGTGGTCTCCTCTAATCCTCAACCCGATGTTCAAGATCAGACCTCCTCGTCACATTTAAAACAGTCACAGGCACCGAAAAACCAGTTTGCATTAGCGTCGAACACGGATTCTCAAAAGTTGCAGGACTATGGTGATGGAAGTAACGTACTATTTGACGCTACGTTGGAGCCTACGCCCGATGATGAGGATGAGGACGAGGACTGGGGGGACTTTGAATCTGCAGAGTCAGCGACAGCCAAAAATCAGCCAGCAGCACGCTTTCAACAGCAGGATGGTCTACGAGACAGTCAAAGTAGACCCAGAGATGCTCCTACACTGCTTGACGTGATGGATACTCTATCGATTGTAGACTCGGAAATACCAAACACCAGCAAGCCCGCTATCAGACAGTCGATTGATACGCCCAGTTTTCATATTAAGGCTGTTGGTCCCGTTGCTGTACCCGACCCTGCGCAGGACGACTCGTTTGAGGATTGGGGCGAATTCATCGATGGGCCACCTGCAGAGATCAGGCCAGCGAAGCTCCAAAGCTCTTCCGGATCGAGGAGTCCTCAGGGCAAAATCCCGCAGGCTGGGACAGTCGTCCGTACGTCTTCTAATTTTACTATGCCAGGAGAAAAGGTATCCGAATCTCAGATCCGTCCTACAAACATACCCCCGCCGTCTGTTCTCTTGGAGTTATTTCCCAGGATTTTTGAGCAACTTCGTGAAGAAACTACCAAGGCGAGAAGAGGTCTGCAACAGGAAGGCCAGGTTGAGACCACCGCATCCCTTACGCTCTGCACTTTGAAAGTGGCTGCACGAGTAGTCGCTGGTCGCACTCTGCGGTGGAAACGGGATACATTGTTGAGTCAAAGCATGCGAATAGGCCCGGCACGTTCAGGGAAGCAAGGCGGAATGAAACTCAGTACTGTAAACAAGAACGAGACCATCAAGGAACAACAGGAGGTTGTTGACGTCCTCACAATGTGGCGTGATCAAGCCGCACTCTTCAATTCTGTGATTCAGGCTTCCGGAAGGCAGCCGATCCAGGCCATTGCAGAAAATGCTCGTGTAGTAACAGCTACCGCGGCCCAGGGAGCCATCAAAGCCCCTCATGCTTGCGCCCTTTGCGGGCTGAAGCGTGATGAGAGACTGCCAAAAATCGATGAGAACGTGCAAGACAGCTTCGGAGAATGGTGGATTGAGCACTGGGGTCATAGCGAGTGCAAAGGCTTTTGGGAAAAGAACATGGGCCTTCTAGCTCAACGATAATAATGCCATACAGACCACCATTAGAATGCCACATTCTCCGAGTTTCTAGGATTTGCAGCTTTTTAGCGCGCTTCTGGACGCCTTAGTTGATGGCAAAACTTCCTTTGCGCCATTTTATTTCTTTGTCTTTGCAGTGCAGAGTATGTGACATGCATCCGATGTTCCATTGCAAACTCAAGGTGGCTGATTGCTCGAACTGACATTGTTTGGGCTAATCTACATAGCTCGGTATGTAGTCCGATAACAGAGATAAGACCATCCTGCCTTCGAAACAGAAGGGATTTTGTAAATAATGAACTTGGGGTATGTTCAACTGAACACGCTAATTCTTCATGATGAAAGATGGTGGTTCAGGATGTTAAATGATCAGGAGCTGAGTGGCTGCTCTCGCGCCACTGGTGGTGGCTGGTCTGGGCGTCCTGACTGTGTCACGTACTTGACCTTGTGTTCCCGTGCGGGGGTACTTAAGTGTCAGCTTGGAATGAGGAACCATGAGTAACTGCCTGTTCATTACGCCTCCTTCTCCCTGCCTCTGTACCTTGAGTACCACTTTGTACCTGCCGCGTCATTTGTATCACATCTTCACTGATCACGCTTATCTTCCTAATAGCTTACCTTGAAGCAAATTTAGAACATTTGGTACTGCCTACCGTGGTCAACATACATGATCCCTTTCACCCGGTGCGACAGCCGCTGTTTCCGCACTACCATATATATGCTTTCCTTCTTCCAAAGTTGTACAGTCAGTCCATAAAGCGGGGAGCGTACCTTCCGGAACTCTCCATTCGTTCAGGTTTGAAGCCACGTCAAATATAGGTATTGTTGGTGGGGTTCTTCTCAGAGCGGGAACTCCTTGTCAGGACCTTAAGAAGGGCGGGCAATCCGGAACGCCAGTATAACTCGTTGATCGCTCCCGTCAGAATTATTCCAAACTCCATACACTGAGGCAACTACGGATTACCCACCTTATCTCGTTGAGCTCGCACTCCAGGACTTTTCTTGAGAGGTCGGTGGTAGTGGGAAGGCAAAGCGATACAGGTCACCATGGGTCTTGCGTACAACGTCTATCTCACTTCCAACAAAATATTCGGGTGCAAGAAATGCAAAACGCACCTTGCGGATTACAATGATATTATAAGTCGGGTCAGTACTACCGTACTGTGGTTCTTCTCTGTTACATTATTGATGCATCTGCTGATCCATTCATCTCTACCGCAGAATTTCCGTGGCCAACATGGCAAGGCGTACTTGTTCAACACCGTTGTCAATGTAACCCACTCCGAGGCTGTGGAACGTAACATGACCACCGGAAGGCATATCGTCCGAGACATATTCTGCAGGCAATGCGCCGAACTAGTAGGGTGGAAGTACGACAAAGCGTACGAGGCAAGTGAGAAATACAAGGAGGGAAAGTTCATTCTGGAGGAAGAATTATTATGTGTGGTGTGTTGAAAGCCATCTTCCATTCTGTGATGATAGGATGTCTAGTCGACGGCAGAAGAGGCATTCAACTTCCGGATTGCAACGTCGCCATTGAACGACTTGGAGAATATGACTCAGAAGTTCAAGACTGATTCGAGTGAGCGTTCCATTATGGGTGCTTGGGAAAGGCGTTGGACAAGGCGTTCTGGACTTCATCCGTTTCAAACTGCATGGGCGTTTCCAGTAGGTTAGGGTGCAATAGAGGCTCCCTATATCAATACACTGTCAAACGGCTCTTCTTCATAGCCCTTTATATATAGCACCTGCGTAGATGCAGGTACCACCTATTCTTCATTTCACCCTGGATTGTCTGTTGCAGTCTGACGTTCCAGTGAGTCGTAGCTTAGGCATCGCATGTGACGGCATTTCAATGCTCTTTGTTTTCGATAGCTAAGGTAAAAGAGTGTCGCAAGCCGACATCATTACCTGGATATATATTGTCCTGGACAGAAATCCGCTAAGGAAAACACAATGGATAGTATACACATTTATGAAGGCCACTTACCAAAAGCAGGCCAGTCCGAGTCTTATATCCCATTTCTGTTAGTCATAAATGGAATACCTGCAAGCTAGATGCTGCCCCGCATCAAGGAACAATATGTGAGGGACTGCCGTTATCGGTGTGGAGCAGGACAATCATTTTCAATTCACTCCGCACCCTTGCTTTTCGGGATGAACTCATATATAGACGGCTACCACTAAGGCCCATTGCAAGGAACAGTAGCTCGTCATATTGACACAGCATGGCCACCAAGGATACTATGCGTGGGGTCGTGTTCCAAGAGCCCTTCAGGGTGGCCCTTGAGGAACGACCAGTGCCCAAAATACAGGATCCGGCCGATATCGTCGTGAAGGTCACTTATACTGCCCTCTGTGGGAGGTAAGTACACCCGCTGCTACGGTAGTGATCGTACTTGTGCTAATTCAGCCGGGCCTTGGTAGCGACCTTCATACGTATCGTGGCATTGAGCCTTCTGGCTCGGGGTTTATCATGGGCCATGAATTCACCGGTGTTATTGTTGAGACTGGTGATGCTGTAAAGAAGTTTCAGAAGGGGGATAAGGTTGTGAGTGCCTTTACAACGTCCTGGTATGTAGCGTCAGAAACGGGAGTTTTGGTTAGATTTAGCCTACGGAGTCCATGTTGATATAGACCGAAAACAGCGGGAAATGCTTTTACTGCAAGCAAGGTTTTTCCTCCCGATGCGAGGAGAATGTCCTGTTTGGATGCGAAGCCTTGGATGGAGGACAGGCGGAGTATGTGAGTGCTCTTTGCTCGCCCATGATTACCGCCTAGACATTTATCAATGCCGCATAGGTCCGAATTCCAAATGCAGAGGGCACTGCAATGAAAGCACCCGACGGGATTGACGAAAAGTTCCTTGTTCTCATGGGCGACATCTTCCCAACTGGCTACTTTGCGGCTAGCAATGCGTTCAAGGGACGGACCCCAGAGCAGATCTCCGAGCAGACGGTCGTGCTCATCGGCTGCGGCCCCGTCGGAATGTGTGCTTTGATCAACGCACTGGAGTTCAAACCGAAGCATTTACTGGCCGTTGACGCTGTCCCGTCCAGACTTGAACTTGCCAGGTCGCTCGGTGCCGAGCCTTGGAACTTCAAGACAGATGGAGAGGGACTAAGCAAGCGCGTCAAAGAGTTGACTAACGGGCGAGGAGCGGATGCTGTCATCGAGGTGGTTGGTCTCAGCCCAGCGCTGAGGACTGGATTTGATCTGCTGCGGCCATGGGGTATTCTCAGCAGTGTGGGAGTTCACAACGGAGAGGTGAGTTTCTACCAGCAGCAGGAATCTAAGAGCGACAACGATCCTGACCACTTTCAAGATTCCGTGGAATGGAAGCGAGGCATACGGAAAGAACCTCGCTGTCCAAATGGGCAGATGCCCGGTCAGGTCTGTTTCTGAGGCAGCGTTGGAGGTTCTAAAGAAGAACCAGCATCTGCTAGGGTATGTCTGCGCATCATTTTGTGAAAAGCTCCTGCAGAAGCATGCTTGATTGACTTCTGTTTGGCTAATGAAACATCAGATTCATGACCGAGAATATCATGCCCCTCTCGCGCGCGGTGGAGGCCTACGAGCTCTTCAATGCGATGAAAGTCCAAAAGGTCATCTTCGAAGCCGGTAAATGAAATAGTATCCGTGTCCCAGGACAGTGTAAGACTCATCCATCTCCTGTGGCTCAAGACGCCTATAGTATATAGAGACGTACTTTCAATATAAACGCATGTCTTCTGCAGCGGAAAAGCTACCTAAATAAATGAAGCGTGACCAAACTTACATCTCCGCCTGCCAAAAACAAACAAAATCCCCAACCCAATAAGAGCCAAGCAAAAGCCTTCCCGCAGTAAGGTAAGGTAATAATAAAATAATAAACCACGTACCCAAAAGTAATTGCCACTACTTTCTCCTCCTCCTCTTTTCCTCTTAACATTATTATTCTCATCCTTCTTTCTTCCTCCTCCTCTTCACCTCTAACCTCCCCCTCCTCCCTCCCTTCAGTAACTTATCCTCTTTCTCCTCCATCTACCGTCTTCTCCCACTCCATCCCTCCATTTCCTTCCCTTCTTCCGCTCCGTCTCCTCTCCTTCTCTCTTCCTCTTCCTCTTTCTCACTATTCCGTTTTCCTGTCTCTCTTGGGATTCTTCTCCGCCTCCCCCGCCTACCGAACCCCCTCTGAACAGCTCAACGACTTACACCCCTCCTATACCTCTTTGTCCGCCGTTATACCCTCGTCTATTCCGTCTCATCTCTCCTCATCGCCTATCCATCTCTTCTCGACCTTGATCATCCTTCCTAGGTAAGACATCTCCATTTTGTTCATTTATTTTGGTGCTCCATGCGCACAAATCAACTTCAAATTCGGTTCTCTCTGGGGTCTGTCTATGCCACGCTCTCCGCACCATGAGCTCATCATGATCGTTTTAGAGGGAACCGCTAGGCAACCATTTCACTGTTTTGAACGCATTCTCTGACCAGCAATAGAACGACCCATTCTAGGAGCTCTTTGTTGAATTTTACATCATACCTGCCAAGACCTATATCAATCACTCATCTCCACTTCTCAACCATGGACTCCACCGAGATGCGCGACGCCCCTCCGGTTGACGAGACGATGGCCGATGCCATGAATGTTGCCGACGAGGGTGACATGGAAGTCACTCCGAAGACCGAAGAGGAATACGCGCAGTCTATGCTGACCCTTCGCGCCATCGTCTCCTCTAAGGAAGCAGGCGTGATTATCGGCAAAGCCGGTAAAAACGTGGCCGATCTCCGTGATGAAACCGGTGTCAAGGCTGGAGTGAGCAAGGTCGTTCCTGGTGTTCATGATCGTGTCCTGACCGTCACGGGGCCTCTGCAAGGTACAGCGCGGGCTTATGCCTTGGTTGCCAAGGGCTTGCTTGAAGGGGCCCCGCAAATGGGCATGGGTGGCATTGTGAACAACAATGGAACTCATCGTATGTTTCCCTTTCTCCATGGAGGATTCCGGACCATCTGCAACGACTATGTCTAAGCACGCGCTTGTGCGGCTTTTGTACCCCATTTCACTAACATATCGTGCCTAGCCGTCCGCCTCCTGATCTCCCACAATCAAATGGGAACCATCATCGGTCGACAAGGTCTGAAGATCAAACACATCCAGGATGCTTCCGGAGTGCGAATGGTCGCTCAGAAAGAAATGCTTCCTCAGTCTACCGAACGGATCGTGGAAGTGCAGGGAACCCCAGAGGGTATTGAGAAGGCGGTTTGGGAGATTGGAAAATGCCTCATCGATGACTGGCAGCGGGGAACCGGCACAATCCTTTACAATCCTGCTGTTCGTGCATCGGTTGGCGGATCCACCTCGATGAACACAAGCAGCGCGGGCAACGGCTACAACGGTCGTCCGTACAACCGCACCGGTAACGGCGCCGATTTCAGCGACAGCCAGTCCGGTGGCTACGGCAGACGCTCTAATCCAGATACCTCCAACCGCGGCTATCCCCTTGTCACTGAGGACGGCGAAGAAATTCAAACTCAGAATATCAGCATTCCTGCGGACATGGTCGGTTGCATCATCGGCAGGGGTGGAAGCAAAATCACCGAGATTCGCAGAAGCTCTGGAGCCCGCATTTCCATCGCTAAAGCGCCTCACGATGAGACCGGAGAGCGCATGTTCACGATCATGGGCAGCGCCCAGGCTAATGAGAAGGCTCTGTACTTGTTGTACGAAAATCTCGAGGCCGAGAAGACTCGCCGTAGCCAGTTGCCTCAGGAATAAATGCTCTATATGGTTTAATGGGTCGACACGTTTCGTCACAGTGCCCGCCTTATTCCGAGGAGCAAGCATTTTTTCTTCAATGTCTTGCTTTCAATTTCATGTGTCTCTTTTTGTTCATTTCGTCGGTTTCGTTATTTTACATCCTATTCAGCTGCCTTAATTACAGGCAAGCCACAGAGTTGCTGCGGTGGAGCACACATACCTATCAATTACCATGGATCTCACAATCTTCCACCGGTCGCCTCATGCTGAATGACTTTCGAGCTCAGAAAACGAATGACACCATTTACTGATACTGAGTATCTACGTATCCTCCCAGCTCCCTGTCTTTGGGCATCTTCCTTGCCAAATTCTCCTCTGGCTCCTCCTTTACCAGCTCACGTCTCCTCTGAAAAGTTGCTCGCTGCAATATCGTTGTCCTCTAGCTCCATATTCTCAAGATCGGATCTGAATATTGTTCCCTAATATTTTACACTTAACCAACCCGCGATGTATCATCCATTTCAATGGCTTTTCTCCGGTGCAACTGCCCTCTATGCTTCATACTATAAGCACATATCACGGGGGCTTTTCTCCTATTTCCTGTCTCCCCTGTTGTCTCTCATCTTTGACAAGACCATCCAACATGTGTGTCCGCATGAGCTCATCGTGTTCACCGTGGATCAAGAGAAGAATAATGATTTTTACGAGGCTAATTCATCTCAAAATGAAATGGATTGCAGTGAGCGAATGAGTGTATCTGGGTAGCTGACGCCTGACCTCCACTTATCGTACCGTAGGTTCCACCCCTCCGACATGATCTCTCCAGTAATCAATCATTGTTACGTTGTAGACAAACCATGACTTCGGATTAATAGAGACTTTTTCAACTTGAAATCAAATTTGGCGTCGCATTTACAATCGTTCATCATGCAATTAATTGTTGGCTTGGAAACTGTTACAAGAGAAAGTCAACTTTATACATGAATTTGGAAACGGAGAGCCCAAAAAAGGAATGCGAATGAAAGGAATCTATGCTTTATGCACCTGAATGTGCGGATGCAAAATGGAAAATGGATGGGTGGCCGCTCTTCCGACCCAGAGCATGAGGTACAGATATGTATAGGTAGAAAGTGGAATGAGTTAGAAAGGGAAGGGACTGTAGACCAGAGCATGTACTGTGCTGAGCACGAAACATCGAATGGGATGTGGATGTCGTCAATGCATGCAGGTACGCATGAATCGTGGCAAGTCGGGAAATTGAAATTCAGCGTTGATCGTAAGGATATGCTTCAGTGAGAAAGGAATTTATGATGCTCGCAATTGAGCCCGTATCGCCGTGATTGTTTAATGCTCTGGTGAGACGCTACGCCAGGGCAATCGAATAAGCCGCATGGTAAAGACGAAAGGAGAAAAAGCGCCGGCTGAAGAATATCCCAAAACCCAGGTATGAATCGCTGCGTTAGATGAAAAAAAAAAAGCCGTAAATGGAAACCGACGGACTCCGGGTGGGTTCAACGACGGAAAAAGTACAATGGATGAACAACAAGAACGAGGCGATTGATCAGTCGATGCTCACGTCTAAAGGATCTTCGTACGCGGCCGTCGGTCGCTGCCTGAGACCAAATGTTCGTACACCCATACTATTCGCTCGTGCTCGATTCTGCTGGATGGGGGTATAGCTGGCTGCCTGCTTGCTCGATGGTGCGGTAATTCTTGTCTGAAACAGACCATGTTGAGAGGACATACCGTCACTCTGGCCGTCTGGCACCGAACCATCACCTGCGGCTGAAGGAATGCCAGGGGTACCATATCTGCGAGAACCAGCAAGGATGTTCAAGCGGGATGTGGTCGGCGTATAGTTCGCAGGAATTGCAAGGCTTCTGCGTAGCGGAATGCTGGACTGCGGTGCGGTCGGGGTGCGTGGTTGCTGTACCTGTGTACGCGTGGATTGATACGACAATCTGGAGCCTTGATGGCGCTGAGGATCTGAGACCTGTTGGGAGGCGGTATAACCATGCACCACCCGCTGCCGCGGTGAGAGGCGCTGTGCCGCTGCTGGATTCTCAATGTCGGTCATCGCTCTTGAGATCGAGCGACTATGCGGACTTGGCAGGTCGGCGTCTTCGTCCTCGGACTGTAGCCTCTTGCTACGCAATGAAGTTGAGAGACGACTGAGTCGGCTTTTAGGAGCAGATGCGCTGGGCGATGAGGGATTTTTGCCATCCGGGAGAGCAGAGAGGTCTTTTCTGCTGCTGCTGCTGTTGCCGTTCGTATTGGCCAGGCTTTGCCGACGTGCCTCTAGACGACTAGATACATGAGTGGTGCTCTTTCGTCGGCCTGGGACCTCAGGCTCCAAGGTCATACTACGTCGAAGGGAACGATTGAGCGTTGACGACTCCTCATTCGCGCTGGTAGGTAACTGGGTTATAGTGTCATCGTCGCCGGCCGGCATTTGCTGTTTGAAAAGCTGTTCGTCTGATAAAGCGAGACAGAGTTCTGTCAAGCTGCGGCAGACACTGTCGGCTTTTCGCCTAGACTGCCGGTCAGAGGAGCTGTAGCCATTGACAACCGAAACTCCACCAGAGGGAGCTTTATTAGTCCCTATTAGGCTTGAGAGAGCAAGCGCATCTGTGACTGCGGCCTCGAGCGATTTATACACCTCGTTGGTCAGTACATCTCTCGCTTTGAGTAGAGCCGATTGCAAAAGCGGGTGCACTGGATTAGTGGCCGTGGCAGCCTCCGTTTCCGCCGCTAAGGGGCTTATCTTATAGTTGTGGTTTGGAGAAGAGGATACGGTCGTTACTGTAGTGGTTGCAGTGCGGGGTCGCTCTCCGGAGACTGTCGATATCGCAGCTTGAGACGACGGCGGCAGCTTTCCGGTCAATTCCAGCTTCTTGATTCGCGACTTCAGATCTTCCAGCTCATCCCAGACTGTAGACGGAGCAGTCGTTGACAAGGTCGACTCGGTGCCATCCTGTCGTGATCGATCAGGCTCGGGCCGCGGCCGCTCTGTGACATCGGAGCCCGACGCCTGTCGACTGCTTCGAAGGCTGGCAAGAGCAGAATGGCGGTAAACTCGAGGATCTTGTAGCGAACCCCTTCTTTCTATTTGAAGTTCGGCTGAGTATGGTGATGTGTCTGGGCTTGCCTGGCCAAGCCTACTTCTCGATATGCCAAGAGTTGACCTCGAACTTGAGCCTATTGCGGAATGTCGGGAGCGAGGATGGTCATCAAAGGGATGAGCGGAGGCCGAGTAGGAGTAAGGAAGGGCGCTGTAAGGGTTTGATGGGGAATTGTTGAGGGAGTGCAAGGGGGTGTCGTAAGTGCTCAACCGTAATTGATCAGGGGAAGGCGTCTGTTCATTCAATCGAGAATTGGGTGACCGAACGTGGCCATTAGACAACCCAAGCCGCGACTATTTTGTATTCAACTGCTGTCAGTAAAAGACCGCGTGAGGAAATTCGGAAAGGATTACAAAATTATCGTGATCGCCATCGCACACAGGTTGTCACTCACCCGTCTAAGTTCTGAGCGCCCCAAGGAGTCGCGCCGCTTTGAGTCTGATCGGGCAATATTCAAGAAGATGTCCTCATTCTTGGATCTGGGATCTTCTGCGACTGGCGTTCTAGCGCCATCATCTTGATCGGTCTGGTCTAAGTTGTGGATTGCGCGATCGCGATCGCTTGCCTGTGGGCTCCCCTGGACGTAAGTCGCTGTTGACACCGGCATCCTCCTCTTCACATCTGCCTGGCTTTGTTGCTGGGACTGTGACAAGGACGGTTTACGACGACGCTTCGATGCATTGAAACTCAGGGCGTTGTCGATCGAGTCGGCATCAAACGGCAGGGGAAAATCGCTAGACTTCTCTGAGATTGACAACGGGGACGGCAAATGCGACGGAGAAGCAGGCGCGGTTGAATTGCGAACACGGGAGGTACTGAAGGTTGGCACTGACCGCCGAGATCTGTCGTACAAGAAAGCGCGCTGGGGGTTCGGAGTCGGATCAGTGTCTGAGGGGGCTTCACTGGGAAAGCTAGCTTGGGTCGGCAGGGCCCGCTTGTGCCAGGGAAGCTGATACTCGAAGCTAAATCGACTCTGCGGTAAACGAGGTGATGAAGCAGAAGATGGATAGGGATGCGAGGCTGATGATGGGCTCGAGTTTGCTGGTGCCGTTGGTGTTGTTGTTGTTGTTGTTGTTGTTGTTGTTGAGGTTGTGATTGTTGTTCCTGGTGCTGATGGGGAGGCGCTGGTACTGGTGGATATTAGCGTGGCTGCCCTGCCCGTGTCACGGGAGGCGCCCGCAAACATGACGGTCTGACGGCCTAAAACTTTAGCTGTAGCGTTACTCTGGTCGTCGCGATGAGACTTGTAGCTGGAGACTTGATTATGTTGACGATCATCTAGGTCGTAGCGTGTTGTCTGTCGGCGTTTCTGGAAGTCCTCGGCCTGAGTTGGACCCGCCGATGACCCTATCGGGCTCAACCTGGGCGAGACAGAGGAGGTAGTGGGAGAGAAAGAAGAAGAAATCGACTCTGCTGCCCATGCAGGATTCGCAATCGAACGGCGAGCCAGAATGGGGTGCCGGTCTCTCTGGGGTGCATGAATGGTACGTTTCAGAACCACCGCGGAATCTGTCTGTCGGCGACGGAGTCGAACATAAGGGTTTGGGAGATGGTCTGGAGGAGATCGTGGGATGATGGTGGACACGGGGGAGAAAGTTACGTCTTTGGACATCTGCAATGTAGGTCAGGCATCGACAGGATGCACAATCGCATGTTCGAATCGAATTGGTGGAAAGGGCTAGCAGGTGACGATGGGGTCATAGGAGAGATCTGGACTAGAACGTTTGGATTTCTGGAAACAAGCAGGGAAGCGAGTCTCGCAGAAAGAAGAAAAAAAAAGAGGGGCATCATAATTATCTACGGAGTACCACTCTAATCAACCAGCTCTACTAATAGCAGTAATCTCCATGACGATGGTGACTGATCTCATTAGACAGGGGAAAAAAAGAGGAACGCTAATGGGCCACCAGGAACAGAAACTGATGGTGGCTGGGATAATCTGGAGCTGAGTGGAGCATCTTCAGACGGGGCTACAGATGCCGGAGAATAAATGTTGATCAAGATGATGTGTCCATTTCTATATCTGAGAGAAGAAATGACATTTGTTTACAGGGCTCCAAAAGAAGATGGGAGTTCGGTTAGCAGAATGCCTTGGGTGTTCGTCCTCCGGCGGAAAATATAGAGACGCTGTGCTGATGGATAGATATCCTGACACAGGAAACCGTGACAATTCCAACACAGTCAGTGTTTGAAAAGAAGTGGATAAAAAAAAGCCGTTTGAAAATATGACAGAAAACCCTAAGAGCCGAGCAATTTTTCTCTCACTCTTCTTTCTCCGAGACTCTCAGCCTCGTTTACATAGAATGGATATAGTTTCTGGAGCAACAACAAACAAATGAAGCCGCTGAACCATGGTTTATACAGTCTCCATCCTTGGTCCAAACTTTTCAAATACTATTGAGGAAAATTATATGCCAATTTGACAATGTGTCCCAACGAGCTTCATCTTGAGGCTGATATGAAATGCTTCCTGAGTTAGCAGACCGACAATTCAACTGTAGTTGGGCATTTGGATCATCCTGGACTGCCACGTAGTCCCGCAGACCCCTTACTCGATCATTCGAAGAGCATATTGCAGTTATTTGAATGATGCGAGCTCGATAATAGTCTATGTCGACCGCCGCGTATACACAAAACCAAGTTCGCATCGCTTACCTTCCGAGACGAGGACCCTTACTTCCTCTTACACGTCTGCTGCAGTGTGTCATCATCGACTGGCAGAGAATTTTCTTGCGGGAAGAGATAGATCACGTCTCTGAACTAGATATTATTGGGAAATGAGAAAGGGAAGGCCGAGTTTCTATCTGAAGTGATAACTGGGGTAAGGTCTCTTTAGAGACTACCTCCTGATTATAGTTTGGAATGATACAGCCATACTCAGGCCCAGCTCGGTCTGAAAAAGCCGAGACATGGAGGACGTGTGGCTAGTCGAGGTGGTCATGTATGTGTATATAGATCGAATCTGTTGTCATCAAACAGGGGCTCAGTACGGTGCTGGTGCCTCCTATCGCTCAGTGAAAAATCAATGTCTGGAAGATCTTGATCACTAAGAAACTGAACGAAGACAGCACTAGAATTCTTGTTTTAATAGTGCACTTGAATAGCTCACCTGAAGCACGCAATAACATATTGGCGAGTGTGTGATGGTCTTCACAGATTTTGTGCTTCAGGAAGATTCTCCTCGTCCTCGGAGATCATAACTGAACCAAGTCCAAAAGTTCCAGTTGAGGAACCGATTCGGAGACGCCAGGAGATCGATAACCTCCTGGAACGAACAGGAAGGTCATATGATGCAGCCTTGATCTAGCGGTAGGTCAATTCAGAGCAACGGCTTATGAATCATTACAAGGACAGCATCTATGTCCAGGAGGATTCAAGATACTGCTCACGTCTCCATGCTTCTGCCGAGCGTGAAAATTATTCTGAGCCATTGTCATATTTGAAACAAGTCCAACTTGAGACACATCAACCAGCAAATGGTCAATGGGAACCTTTATTCAGATTAGTTATCACATGCATCAATAGCAGCTGGAGATGAAGGCCCCAGAAATAGGCGACTGGGTAGAACCTCATCACTTGGCCAACGACAGTGAGTTTATACAGACCCGGGGCCATTTTGGCTGTACAACTTCATGACGTTCGGTAAGGGCAACGTTCGGTAGCAATTGTGCGCCATGTGATTCGTGATTTGATCCAATTTATCCGAGCGACGACTCCTACCGAAACCCGAGTCAAGAGCAACGATACTAGAGCGATGCTTTACGGAGCCGAAGAGCTATACGCCGTCTGAGGTATATTGGTCTGGCGTGCGGGATCAGGAAACAATCTGAAACATATTCTGAATTCTCATATGTCACTACTTGGCACTAAAAGTGACAGACCTCTCCGATTGAAGCTTTGACCAAGTGGCCCTGATGCTCGAGGAGCCGTTGAATGCTAGCTACCTCTAGTCTGAGACATGAATGATCAGTTAATGACGCAGTCTTATGGAGCCGCTAGACTTGGATTGCGGTTATCGATTATCGAGCCGAAGCAACGCATCCGGGTTCTCGGTAGTTCCATAAAGCATTTGACTATGGATGATGCAGATCAAAGTCGCCATAGCCCATCAAGGCCAAGATACTTTCCGTAATTTGTATCAACGCTGCAAAAGGGCGAAGAACCGACTGCAAGAGATGCCATCAGACGACTCTGTGGTTCGAGTAATAATAGGGCGCAATAAGGCCAACTCCACAGTATCCCTGCTTGGTTGACGTTTGAAGTCGAACTAGAGGTCCAAGTTCTTGGAATAGTAAAAATGGCGGTTCACTCAATGATCATGAGGTTGTTCAATATCAACAGTGTTTCAGAATGACTGAATAGCCACGTGGAAAATATGACGGCTCGCTTCGCACCTTGGTAGGAACTGGAACATGAAACTGTGCACAGGACACTTGGATTAATTGAGTCCAACAATCACAACCTGGAGTCAGCAGCTGCTTCGACTCCAGTGGAGAAAAAAAGCGCTTATCGTTTATACGTAGTGAAGCAAAAGATCCATTGAGACTGGGGGCACCTCGTAACTTCAGTCATCAATGAAGGTGTCGCCACAGAATTGAAAGATGATCGGACGTCATCTCTTCGCTGATCAAGATGATCAGATTGATCGGTCAAAAGGTTGATGGTCTGGAGACGACATGTTGCTGTCCGTTCGTCTATCCAATAAGCAAGCAGCAACACGTGACTGGTTCTGAGTCCTAGAGTTGGAACTAGCGGCTTAGCATCTCTTCTGGTGCGTTTCAGAAACTGCCTCTAACCCCAAGAGTTCGAGTTGGCGCGCACCATTATTGCTAAGGTCAACTAGTTTGCCTCCGGCCTGTTTCAGAATTCAGTCCCACAGAAGACGAATCTCTTCATCTTTCTGTCTTTCCCCTCTGGATAACCTGACAGGTCAGCGGGGAAGATCTCACTTTCATGAAGATCAGACACGGAAACGTCTTGATATCTAGATTACATAGAGGCAAAACATGCAACTAGGCACTCCTACCGGGATTCAGGACGCAGCATCCCGAGTTTCCAAGTTGTTTGTTGCGTGGTCTTGAGGATCGAGTTATAAATTACTAGCCTACCTTCCATCCTTGGCGATTTGATGAGGAGTCTCCATATCGCCTTATTGATTCTCCTCCCAACGCCTCCCAGGGGCGCGTCTAGGACGATCTCGATGCGATCCTATAGTAGGACGGCCATTTCTTGTGTTTCACCTTTATTCGGAATCAGCTTATTGAGGCACCAGGAATGATTTGCCTAGGCAGCGGTTACAGAGCCTCTCTTTTGAATTCCCAGCTGCCTAACTAGGTAGTACCTGACTGTGCGCAATGTAGCCGACGTGATATACTCCAGAGTAGAGATTTAGAGTGTGTTCCTTGACGTTTACCATTTTTATTGCATGGCAGATATACTTTCAGTATATTTTCAGCTTTAGTTTTTCATCTCCTGCGTTAATCCAGAACGAACCACCTCGATTCGAGCCTTGAATAGAAGCAAACAGCCGCAGAACCAGGTAACCGTGCACAATTAAAGCGGGTCGGATGGGCAGCGGATTTGGAATTCATCAAGTGTGGCTTTCTGATAAATACTCATTGATCAGTGATTTCTGTTTCGGAGAATTTTTCTTCATCATCTTCAGCAATCGCTCTGTGCTTCTTCTGGAAAAAGATCTCTCTGCTTGTCGTACTCCATACCTCCTACGAGATCCCTTGACCATTGGCCGGAAAGGAAGAGTTATTGGATGCGTGCTTGCTGGGGTTGGAGTATGGAGCCCATGGAAAAGAGTACTCACTACTCCGTACTCCGTACAACCCGTGTGCAAATGAAAATCCTGTCCGGATCTAGTACGACTGTGGCATAGACCCATGCTGAGCCGTGATACCCCAATTCAAACAGAGAGGAGGTGACTTTGATTGTTCTGAGGACAACAGCACGAGGATATCCACATAGCATTTAATTTGTATTTTTTCTTCGATAATTGACTTTGTCAACGTCTGTTTGCTATCAGCGTCGCCCTTTGTTCAGAATATTTGTCATGGCCCTTTTATCGATCTGTCTATTGGTTTGACATCTGCCACGCCGTCGACCTTTCCCGATCTTGTTTTTTACTTCCTTTGTTAGTCTGGCTCTTCCAAATCTCTCGCCCCAGTAGCGTCGATTGTGGAGCCCGGTTCTGTTAATTAGTGTTGCAGACTTGGACTTGCACCAGACCCTTCTTGATTGAAGAAGAAACAAGAGAGGGAGATCCAAAGGGGCAGTCCATGGCCCTAGGTTTTCGATATTTCGAAGAGAAACCCGAAACAAGGAAACCAACGATTCAAGACTACAACAGGTATAGGCTCCATTCACCGGATTGGGTGTGGTATTCTTGTTTACATAGTCAGGTCCTCGAAATGTTGCATCAGAATTATGCTTACCCACCAGCCCCGGTTTCAGTTCCATCTTCAGCTAGGACATCACCTGAATGACCAGGCAATGAGCAATACAGATGCAAACCGACTCATCCTCAGTTCCGTTGTACAATCTACATCAGACATTGGACGAGCCGACTTGCTGATACCGCTCGTGTTGGCAGGATCTAGTAGGTAATATCTGATTTGCGAGCTCTTTGGCGCCCATGCTGCACATACCAGCCTCCCATATCAAGCTGGGCGGCTAAATTTAGAGCTGCAGGCGCTAAATGTCCCGCGGTACTGCAATATGATTGGCCTCCCATTTCGGGCTCACTGGGGTCAATCTGTGTCTGCTCCACAGCTGGAAGTATTTTGATAGGCCGTCCATTAGAACGCAGGCCGCCATCCTGCCGGGGCTGTTTCCAATCACTTTTGGCTCCTTCCCGTTGGCTCAAACCGCTCTGCTCCGGCGTTGTTTTATTCTTAGTGATCTCTCTTCGTTTCATTAGTATGAAGGGTATGATTTTTTATTACTACGTTACTTATTATTTTTTTTTTTCTTATTTTTTTTTTCGCCCTCTCTACAGTTTTATGATGGGCTGTCTGTGACTACTGAGGTAACAAGTCGTTCCTCCTCCTCTGTCTCTGCCCACACTTATCGTGGGTCATTGTTGGAGGAACGTCTTTCGTTTCCCTTTCGTTCTCATCTTTTCCTTTCTCCTCTTCTCTTCTCTTCTCTCCTTCCCCTCCCTCCGTCTCCCCTCCTCAATTGTCTTTCTCCCCTCCTTCTTGATAGGATCCTTTCCTACATACTCGACTCGCCCTCAATCTCTCCATCCCGGTTGTGGGCAGTCGGTCTTGTCGCCATTCCCTACCTTCCTTCTCCTGAGCTCAGACCTGGGATAGTACTTTCGATACCCTATTCATTTCGTCATTCCCCGGAGGAACGACTGCCCATAGAAGACACCGGGCGGCAATTCTCCCCCCAGTCCTTTGCCTGCCAAAACCTGAATCGATCATAGTCATCTTTATTACTATATTCTCTTGCAGTAATCCTTGAAAACGGAGCAAACTGCTTGATCCCTTATCCTTATTATTCTCTGACGGGCTTCGTTGTTTTGGCTACTTTGTCCGGCTTCCTTCCTGTTTCACAGATACAATCCTTTACCCGCTCGGCATTGGCATATTTCAAAGAGGAAACGGTCCTCTTGTGGCATTCCTTGGTATGTTCAACATTGTCTCAAAGAGTCAGTCCATCCGTCCACTGGCTGGCTCTGTCCCCTCTTTGTCTACCTTACCTCGCTTTTGCTCAGTCTCTCTTTCAAAGCATTTGTCCCTTTGCTCGCCTCTTTGATCTTCGCTTACTCGTCCCTCATGAAGTCAATGGCCTTTTGATCCCTCTTTCTCATTTTTCAATAGCTTTGTTGTTGTCGTTGGTTCTATACTTCAGTCTGATCGTCGGCCTGGTCTCACTCCTTGCAGCCGCGTTTGCTTCATTCTTCCACTTTGGGATACTCATGTTTTGGTAAAGCGAACGGAAGTTGGGAACATGGACGCTGATCGCTCTTCGTCGAAAAGGTCGTTTGCGCAGGTAGCAAGTGCGACACTTCTTTCCTTTCAACTGTCTGGATGCAATCAGTATACATCGGTTTTTGCACCAGCACCTCGCGAGAGCTGCGATCCTGAGAGGGTGTCCCCTTTCAAACGCAGATCCACTTCAAGGCCTTGGTCCATCATGCCTGTGCAAACCAGCCCACCGTCACTCCCGGACTCGTTCCCGTCCTTGATGTCGGTGTTCGGTGGAATATCGCCCAAATTCACCGAGGGTGAGGAGCATAGCGCAGCACTCAAACCTCTCAGAGTTCCTCCACATGTTACCGTCAATACATCTCGGCGTCCACTTCCCTTTCGGCACCGGGCGAGTATCTCGTCCGTGACTTCGGGATCCACAGATTCATCTCCTACTACTACTATCTCTACGTTCGACTCGCCATTGGCCGCAGACACCACTCCCAGCTCTTCACCCGAATCTCCGTCGGCAATGCCGTTATCGTTTCCCAAATTTATGCCACCCTTGCGTAATATTGAACACCAATCGCTCTCGGGAGAGCCAAGTACCATGTCGAAACCCTCGCAGGACGTTCTAAGCCGAGCGCGTCCGGAATCTCCAGGTCGGCGGGCGCGCAATCTCAAGAATCTCTCCTTGAGAATGCCTCCGCCGTCGCAATCGTCACGACCAGCGATCGCAACAGCCTCAGTAGTTGAGACAGCCTCCCAGCGCAATCTTTCCGCCCCGCCCTCCCCCGCGCATATCCCTCCCAAAAGCAGCCGACGAAAGCCTGCAAACCTCACTATCCAAACTCCTGGGTTCGACAGATCCTTCTCCAACAATGTTATGGAAATGGTCCCATCGACACCTTGTGGCCTCCATTCGTTGAGACACACGGAGTCTTCGCCTTCTCTGACTTCAGTATTCTCGCCGTCTTTTGGTCCCAAGGGGGGAATGCAATTGCCGCGACCAGTGACGCACCATGGGAGTCGACGTCCGTCAGGAGCTTCGGAACATAATCTCTCGTCCCTTCAGTCGGCCGTTGAAGAGGGCTCACCTGCTGGTGGAGTTCTGCATGAACTGGAGGAAGAAGAGGACCATCTGGACTCGAGAGAGTCAAACCGGCGAAACGAGCGCGGCTATCCGAATGGTCCTGTGCAAATATACGATTCCGGGGTCTATCTTTATTTGGAGCCGACGATGCAAGAGGCTGCTCAATTCGATGTTGTTGTGAACGTTGCGAAGGAAGTTGCAAACCCATTCGCTAATGCACGCGGGGATAATGGAACGGTGATGAGCGCTTGGCGAAGTGCCTCAGCCGGTGCCAAACGATCATCGACTGCGGAGCCGCCGACTGCAGTCTCGGAAATTTCTTTCAAGTCCGCCTTTGAGTACCCCCCATCTGAGACTGAGTCCCCGGTCACGCCCTGCAGCGACTCTTCCCGGCCGGAATATATCCACGTAGGCTGGGACCACAATTCCGAGATTTTGGAAGACTTATACCCACTGTGCGAGTTGATCGATTCCCGTGTTTCTCAGGGGAAGAAGGTCCTCGTTCACTGCCAACTGGGCGCTAGCCGATCCGCCTCACTAGTAATCGCCTATGGCCTTTACAAGAACCGCCACCTGGACTTTAATTCCATGTACGAGATCGTGAAGGGACGGAGTCGCTGGGTTGGGCCCAACATGAGTCTCATCTATCAATTGACCGATTTTCGCTCAAGGCTGCAGCAGCAGGGTGGTGCGTCGTCGAAGCCTGCACCGGAGGAATGGTTTGTGAATGGACCCAGAAGAGGCTCTGAACCCCAACCTTCGAGATCTGGAAGGACCACAGAAGCGAATGTCACGCCTCCGGGCGGTAGTAGCTGCCACTCAGGCTACTCTAGGCTCGCAACCCCGGCCAGCCGGTCACAGACATCCTCGAGTACTCTCTCTGTGCCCTCGACAGAGCGATCCACACCCCCGTCAGTCAGCCCCTGGAGGATCCCCAAGTCTCTGTCTCACAAGCGAAGCTTGTCTCCTCGTCCTTTACCCCTTCGCCAGCGATTCGAAACCGCACAGACGGCTGCAAAGGATGTTGGGACACATTCTCTGGCACCGGCAGATGCCTTGGATAAAGACACTGTCGAGGACCCGCTGGGTTTGTTTTCTCCACGGACGAGCCAATTCCTGGCGCCGTCTCTTGCTCCTCCGTTCCCAGATGGGCTGGAAGATCGCGTTCCTGGCGGCCCTCATTTTCGGACAGAGACGGCAGACCCTCGGTCTCCCCCTCCTGGGAACGAGCGACTCATAATGAGGAATATTGATGAATTTTTATAAAACACTGCCTTAATGGTTTTTAAGACAGCCTGTCTCTGCCGTGATGCCTTGGGGTTACGTCGGGGAAAATGATTCCATGACCTGATTCTTTTCATCATTTCATTCTTTGAGCACTGCTTACTTTCGCTCCTCAGTCTCTTCCCGCGTCTTCTTCATCCCTCTACTGGGCCACATTCCTTCTCTCCTTGACCTTCATTTCTTTTCCATTTATCCGCCATTCACTTCCACTTTCATTTGATCTTCGACTATTTACCCTTATGTTTTCTATACTTTGATGACTCGATGACCAAAGCAGGCTTTGATGTCGTGATTTGCATTCTTATTCCCAACTTTTATTAGCATTTTTTTTTTCTCGACCAGTGAGTGACTGGTCGACTGGAGGCCTTATTGTTGCATTGATTCAGCATCGACTCGATCTCGCATGCTTTTGTTGGTCGAATGGCGTCCAGGGTGTTTCAAAAGGAACAAAGTGTGGCATTGTTGCCTAATAACCTGTAATATTAGTGGTGTCCTGTGACTGTGAGTTAGCCATGGCTTCGATATTCTGAAGCGTCTGGCGTGGTGCTCACTTTTGCATACTTGTTGGTGTGATTGCATTTCAAAGAACGTCGAACGCGGAATACCCATTGCACAGTATCCTTGAAACCAATTCATTGAATGGTTGTTGAATCCTTACCGAAGTATGTCTCTTGAGTCTTGTTGTAATTGTTAATAGATTTGTCCACAGTAAGAGGTCTTATCCACAACGGGCCGAACCCCCGAGTAGACGGGCACTGATTTGGCGCTTCACGTCATCCAGTGATTTCTGTCCGTATCAACTTTTCATCGCCGCAGCTATAGACTATAGTAGCCATAGCATTGCACAGTGAAATCATGGCAGACGAGAATCATCCGGCACACCTGTCTCCCAGCGAACTGGGCACGAAGAATTAGTAGGTAGCCGCATGAAATCGATCTTTCAGAAGATTTTCCCAGCCTACCCCGCGTACCCCTCCATCCGCATGTCAACAAGAAAGAAGAAGAAGGAAAAAAAAAAAAAAAAAAAAAAAAGAAAAAAAGCAAAACCAACACCACGAACAAGATGGATTCGTTCAAACCCCCATTCAGAGTGAACCCACTTGCTAATTCAGGCTCAATGCAGCTGGGAAACCTACTACGCCCGAACCCTCACCCACCTCTCGAGTAGTCACCAGCCAAACGCACGACCAACCGCCACCGCCGACGCGGACGTCGACTCCTCCGAATCCGAATCTGAGGCCGAGTCTGTAGATGATGATGACGACCCAGGCACATCGTGGTTCTCAGAGCACAACGCCCCCGAGAAGGTCCTCCGCTTCCTAACAGACGAGAGCTTCCCGCTCGCGCCGTGCAATACCCTGCCTGCAACATCTACAGCTACAACCAAAAGGCCGCTAAGCGATGAGGAGAGGCGCAGGCAGCCGAGCATCCTGGACCTGGGGACGGGGAACGGGAGCATGCTTGCGCTGTTGAGGAAGAGGGGCGGGTTCCGGGGAGTGATGGTCGGGGTGGATTATTCGGCGAGGAGTGTGGAGTTGGCGAGGGAGTTGCAGCGATTGAAGATTCATTCGGCCTATTTGAGTGAGAGTGATTCTGAAGGGGAGGAACAAGAAGGTGGGGGAGGAGAAGAGGAAGAGGATGTGGTTGTGTCGAATGGGGCGGAGACAGCGCAGGCGATGCCGGTCCCCGAGGAGGATAAGGAGATGGTGATCAGGTTTGAGGAGTGGGATATCTTGAATTCGGAGGGCCAGTTGGAGGAGGAGGGTCGGCTGGACTGGTTCCCGTATGCGCAGGGCGGGTTTGATATCGTGCTTGATAAGGGGACGTTTGATGCGGTTTCGTTGTCGGAGGAGGTGGTGGTTGAGGGGAAAAGCGAGGGGAAGGTGGTCCAGCGCCGTGTGTGTGAGCGGTATCCTGGTATTGCGCGCAGGCTAGTGCGCAAGGGCGGCTTCATCGTTGTGACCAGTTGCAATTGGACCGAGGAGGAGTTGGTTCGTTGGTTCACAGGCGAGGAGGCCAAGGGACCTGGCTCTGATCGGTTGGAGGTCTGGGGGCGTGTGGGATATCCCAAGTTTAGATTTGGAGGGCAGGAGGGCCAGGGTGTTTGCACGGTGTGCTTCCAGAGGATGGACTAGATAGATCTTTGGATATATAGTCATCATACAAAACACCATTTCATATCACTCTATTTAAAGGAGTTCCTGATAATGTGACATGCATGAGTTGTGACTCCTAAGACCTTTCCAGTACGGCCACAACGCACACCATCTGTTCCTGTTCTCCGGTGGCTCGCCCTCTCTCACAGGCATCAACCTCTGCGGATCTCTTCCTTTCCCTGTTGCCAGATTTAGATTCCATTAACGATCCTCTCAATTGCAAACCATCCTGCACTACGGTCTCGACGAAAGCAACAATTGCTCGACCTAAGTAGAACCAGCAACGACCCAGATCCGGTCCGCGCGATATTCCCATGCTGAGATCGCATCCAGTAGCAGCCCGCGGCGGTACGACGGGTGAGGCAGCCCTACCCAGAGGGCAAAAGAGTCGTGAGACACCCCAGTCGTGCGGCTGAACAGAAACATTGGTTGTACTGGTCCCGGAAATGACGGATGGTCGGTCAGGGTGACCCCTCCGAGGCAACTATAGCTACGCTCCAGAGAGATGCGTAAACAGCTTTGTCACTTCCTCAACCCGATTCACCTTGCTTCTTGCGTCAGGGCCGCAATGTCTTCGGCCCGTTTTCCTCGCTCTGGCTGAGGCACGAACGTACCATCGGGAAATAAATGAGGGAGGAATGCAGAATGCACTCAAGAGATCCTCGGTTAATTTTTCACATCGGTCGGCTTCACGTAGGAAATTGGGCATTGGTGCAGAAGCCGAAGAAGGTGAAGGATGGAGGGGTGCTGGCGGGGGAGGGGAAGAAGCCGAGAATTTTGTTAGACCTGTGAGAAGTCTATGAATAAAGCTGTCAAGTAGTCCTGTGATTAGTTATAAGGAGCAAATGGTTCCGGCTTCGTTGAATTTGAAGCATTTCTCTGCTCTCTGAACAAGAGTGGAAAACTGAATGTGGTGCATTGTATAATTTGATGGGCGCAGAGTCGACATGATATCTATCAATAGGTGTCTCTCTCTCCCTGGTAACTGAGGTGGACTGAAAATGAAGCCTTGAAGAGACAGTCCGTTTATCATAGTACCTCTCCTGTCGAGAGGTCCAGTAGCATGGAAGTTCCTGGCGATCATGATTGAGCAACGTAACTAAGGCATGCTGGGCTAGGTAAGCAACGTGTGGTAAGCCAGGGTCAGGTGTCTCAATGATAATGATACCGGCATGTAACAATGAAACAGGCAGAGATACGTGTTTTCCTATCTGGGATAGGATGGACACGGGGATCAGGTGTCGAATGTACTGTAAGGCATGGATGACATCATTTGTCTTTTCCCAGAGCCCTAGACCGGTCGATGGGAGAGCATCGCCAGCGAACCAGAGTACAATTGTAAGTACGGCGGCAGTGACCAAAATTACAGGATGCCCATACGTGGACCGAACAGTGGGGTCAACATCCCATACAATCGATAGGATGAGGCAATTCCGATACGGGCAATGGGCGGTGCTGGTGGGGCAGCTTTCGAATGGAAGTCTCCGTAACTGAGTAAATTACCTGGTTTATTACGCCTAATGATGTGATCTCCTGCCAAAGTGCCCGTGCGGATGACAGGGCAGCTGATCTCTTGAGACTTGCCCAGTTCCGTATTCACGTCCAGATCATAGGTGTCGATTTTTTTGCCCTGTCTGCCGGAATTCCGTCCGAGTCAGTCTTCCATCTCGATATTGGGCTCGATCTACTCTGATGCTCGAAAGTATTCTGGTAAGATATCATAAGCAACCTAGGTTCTCCCCCGGGATGAGTGATATGAATTCCAGATTCAAAGTGGATCCTAAATGATCACATCGCTGCCAACTATTTACAACCCAAGCTATCTACAGCCATTTGTTCTTTGTCCTTGCAACTAAAGGTAGCTAGCTGCTTGTATCTACGCCGTATTTCTTGCTGACTCTCGCCCTGTTTTGCCGCTGGCCCTTTCGGCCCCCTTTAGTCAGGAACCTGTGCGATATCAAATCACGTTGATCGGAACTCTTTTCTTCAGCCAGGGGAGTTCATCACTTTTTTTTTTTTTCTCCTTTCACTCCCTTTCCCCTCTTTTGTCAAGTTTAAATAATAATTTTCCTGCAATTCTCAAGCATCAATAATCTTTCTCTTTACTTACTTACTTACACTCTGATCAATTGCATTCTCTCTAATCAGTTACTATTTACTGCTCAGTGTCCAGCACCCCCGCATCACCTCAACTAGCGAATTTCCGCTGGAGCCAAAAATGCCCCCCCGCAAAAAAAAGGCACTGACAATCTTTAAAGCACGTACAGTACAGAGCACATAGCAACTATTTGATTATTTATTATTATTATTATTGGCATTAGCATTATTATTATTTAGCATTCTCCATTATTACTAGATAAATGTTTACCGTACGGTTCATGTTTGGTCTTGACTTTATATCGCTCATTGATTATTATTAGTAGTAGTATGAGTATTAGTATTACCTAGTGGATTACCTAGTTGCAGCAGCAGGTGGATTACTTCCTGACTGACTTACATATCCAAAGGTACCTGGGCCTCCTCTTGCTTGTCCACCAAATACCAAGTACCTACTTACATCTACTGCTGCTTCTCTCTTTCAGCTTCTCCTCTTTCTATCTTCCTTTCTTTTCCCTCTTTCCCTTTCTCTTCCTCCTACATTTCCTCTCCTCTTCTCTTCTCCCTACATATCGTATCCTCTCATCCTCCGATCTCTCCAATTTCGGGCATTCTATCTACTTTCCAATTGCTCGTCTCGTCATTTGACTTCCAGTCCATATTACTCATTCAGCCTCCCCAGAACAATTCCAGGTGACTTTCCTCTTATAACCGGCCCAACCACACCACCCTCTCACCACTTTTTTTTGGGACCATCACGACCAAACCTTAAAAACACACACACCAAAAAAAAAGAGTTGCCTTACCTACTGCCTTGTGTTCACGGGGCTCTCAGCGATTGAAAGTTCGAGAGTCCACGTATACAGCATGGCTTCATTCAAGGTATTTCACCTGCTTTTTTTACTTGCTTGTCCCTTCTCCTCTCTACGGATCAGTCATGAACCATGAATGACCACGTTAAGATGACCGCGCTAACTGATGTGCCTGCTCCCTATTCGAAGGAATTATCCCTGTCCCGACCACTACCTCAATCCACACCTCGTCACCATGCCCACTCCATATCCCTTGGAGCGGTCAATCATAACCACCGTGTCACTCGTCGGAAGAGTGTCACCACCGCTGCTGCTGCGAATGCCGCCGCCGCCGCGGTCGCCGCATCCATGAAGGACACCAATGGGGAGCCGATAGGAGTGCCGATGCCTTCTCACCGTCGAGGCAGCACCAGGAGGGGCCTGGAATCCACTTCGGTCGGAGCGCTCTCCGGCTTCGGCCACTATCTCTCCCGGAGCATGAACAGCCCCAGCCAAGAACCCGCGGTCGCTCGCAAACCCTCTCCCAATCATTCCACCAACGGCGCTTCTTCCGTCGCCGCAGCTGGCGGCGAGGAGAGTAGTTCGGATAACAAACCCGTCAACACCAAGAGTCGAAACCGTCGGGCCAGCGAAGGATCGCACCTGGTCAAAGGCGAAGGAAAGCGCGCCTTGGCGGAACTACGCTGCGATCGCTGCGGGAAAGGGTATAAGCATGGCAGCTGCTTGTCCAAGCATATGTGTGTATACTCCCCCCCAATGCCATCCTGCAGCCTGGATCGAATCGGAGCAATGCGCCATGTTGGCTCTGTTGCAAGGTCGCCCTCGTGGTCATTCAGCTCCCCGCGTGTCCCCAAATCCCTGCTCATTTCCCCCCTCTGAGCTTTCTCACCCCTCATGGCGATCCCAGTCGGTTGACGTTTGTGGTTGAAAATCTTTAGGTGGGAACATGACCCGGCATGGGCCATTACGTCGAAACTACTGATCTCCAAGCATCAGCAAGTTCAGCTGCTGGAGGCCGCGAGCGTCCTGGTTAACATGAACCAGAACGGCCCTTCAGAAGGTGCCGAAGCCGAGTCGGACCAGTCTTCTGCGTCACCCGACACCTCGTCGGAGCTTCGCGACGGCATCAGCTCGGCGGAAACTACCCCTCCTCCTATGGATGAGGACGACGAGGACGAAGTGGACATGGAGATGTCGGGCATGCCCGTGTTCCCGAACAAACGATACAGTGTGGGCAACGTATCGGCTCACTTTTCCCATTCCTACCAGTCGGTTCCCTCGAGCTCCTTCAACGGCGATGCTCCTCTGCATTCGCCTGCCTTTTCGCACTTCCGGCACTCGAGCATCGACACCCGGCCTTCCACCGCCGAAGCCAAGTTGCATGAGGACGATGAAGCGGATTTGGCAGCTGCCATTGGCCTCTGCAATTTCGGAACGCCGCGCACTGGACCTGTGCCGATGTCCCCTGGCATTCCCCCGGTACCCCCGCTCCCGTCTCGGTACCTCGACCAAAGCAACGGTACCGGCAGCATTAGTCAAAGCCTGGACCCTGCCGCTACTGCCAAAGCCAAGTCGTCTCTCACCGAGTCCACCCCGAACATCTTCGTCTCTGTATCATATAACCCATCACTCTCCTACAAGGTCTCCGACGAGCGGGAAGTGAAAATGGGTGATGCGGATCGTGTGCAAAGGCAGAACCGCAATGCCGATGTCGACTTCAGCAATCGTCCTGCTCATGTGGATGACGATGACGACGGCGTCTTTGGTCGCATGGAGGAATAGAAGGTGTGCCGGTACCATTCTCTCACTGTGTGCCGCATGTTTTCCCTTTACCCTTCCTTTTAACTCATCTGTCCTATCCTTGAGGGTAGATGACACAGCTGTGCCTCAGTTTGTGGTATTTACGATGATGTATGAGCATTGCTTTTGTCCCAGCCATTTGTCCGTGGTTTCTGCTTTTTTTTGGACTTAGCATCCCCGTTCGCGTCTAGGGAAAGTGTCAGGAACTGTATACCCGAGGCTTGCACCTTGATACTACCTGACTACCTGGGCTTCTGAGATGCATATGATGGATATCACTGGTCTATTCAGCTGCGTCGCATGGGCTCTTCCTATTGGCCTAACGTCATATTTTTTATATCCTTCCTTCATTATACCTTTTCATTGTTCTTGTCTTGGTACAAACCATCTCATGTATCATTGGTCTCCTCAGGATGCCCATCCCCGGCATGTTTCCTTTTCCATATACAACAGGACATACCTCATTTGCCGATGTCTACGACTGTCCGCTTTCCTTGTTCTATGTATACAAATCCCCGATTGAGTGAGTTGTCAATACGACAATATCATCCCTTATTAAGTATTCATGTAACAACTGTAGAAGTGATTAGATGGGGTTGTAGTGGAGTAGCAATTGATGTGCTAGGGACAACTCGTGCCAGCACATCCACGAATTAGAATGAATACATAAGCCAACAGAGATCGAACTTCACGTGAGTCCCAAAATCAAGATAACACCAACCATGCAAGTACAAAGAACAATAAAACAGGCCCAGTATCCACGCAATGCAACCATCCACCCCGGGTCATAGTGTCATGGTCATAATATCATAAGTCATCGACCTTGTTTCGAAGATAGGCTCAGTCAACTCTCCTTGACAAAAAACCCTCTCATTCTCGATAAAATACAGTCTGCGTCGCCATTGCCTCCTTCTTCGGCAGTAGCCAATTTCAGCATACATGTCCGTTTTCATGCGAAGAACGCGTCCGTGGACGAGCAAAGGGACCTGTTTCCGTGAAGACGGACTTCCATGCGTGAGTGGAGAGGGGAATGTCTCGCTATTTGCATGAGCAGAAGAGATGAGCTTCGAGTAAGCCCCACGTAAGAGTCCGAGAGTCAGGTGGATGGAAATGTATGGCGCCGACCGTATGTTGTAGCAATCAACTTTGCGTGATGACGGTGATGATGAGAATCCGAGAGTCAGTTATCCACGCTGAGGTTCATCGTGTGCTAGAGACGGAAGGCATATGGCTCAGAGAAAGGGAACTTTGCTCCTCTGGTCGTGAGATTCGCGATGTGCGAGTAGAGAAGGATCTCTTCCGGGCCCGTAAAGCAGAAGATTGTGGTCTGTGACAAGATAGCGAGTCTGGTTATTCGATTTGATGTTCCTGACCGAGGAGGGTTGCTAATGAAGAGCCCGTTGCGTTTGTGAGTGTGGTTGCAGTGGTCAATCTTGTTACAGATTGAATCAATATTGCCTGTGGTTCGATTCTGATGGTCTGAAGGTCTGATACGCTGTGCGACGAGATTGATTGCGTCTGTTTCTGCGAAGAGTAGAGCCGATATGACGACTGGCGTGTGGCTTCCTGTGGCTGCGGTAGGTTAGAGCTGAAAGATGTGCTAGAGCTTCCTTACTCACCTGTTCCTGTGCTTGGTTTTGACATGATGATATCAGCATCTACCCATTATGCAGTGCCAGCAGGATAATGTACTCCTCCTCTGCACCAGAAGAAGCAGTCCAGCAGAAGTTGAATAGAAGTTGGACGGAGGTCAGCGAAATGACACAACACCAATACCTCGAGTCTAGACGGAAGTAGCCCTGGATAATGCCACTCGAAGTAGTCAGGTTGTAGCGTTGTTACACTGACCGTCGGCTCGAGGTTGCAAAGTCGCTTCAGGTGTCATGAGTGGATGATGTGACAAAGAAAAGCAGGAGCAGGAGCACTCATGCGGAGAGAAGAGACAGTGCAAGCCAAAAGATGAGAGGAATATGTATCTGCCTGCTGATTTCATGGATTCCTGGCCTCAAAATATTTGGTCAAGGCGTAAAACGTGGTGTCGTCGGGCTCAGTCTCGGACCTTCAACAAGACGAGCAGTTTCTTCTGAAAGAGAGAAGAATAAAGAACTCACCCCAGAGGGCGGAATGTCCTACTACCGGCTTGAGAAAAATGAATCGCAAGGCAAGATACGGGAAACTCACTTGACAACCACGTTTTACTTGCCGTACCGTCACTCACTCCCGAACTCCACCGCCAGACGCACGAACCTGACACCATGTCTCTCCTTAAACTATCCCAACTCGCAAGAAGTCGTGGCGGCCCAAGAGCGGCCGGGCTGTGAGACCGAAGGAACAAGACCGGGAGGTCCAGTCCGAGGACTGGCCCTATCAACCGAACTTGCCTTCTCCGGCTCCTGAAGAACTGACTGGTCCATGAAGAAAGGGGGGAAGTACGGAGGCACACATCTTGGTCCCAGTCGACAACTGCGAAGTCAGACCGACGAAGTACTAGACGAGCTAGTACTAGCCGTAATAGTAGTAAGGAGGCGGTTGGCTGTACATGGGTTGCTGCCAGCCGTACGGCGACGGATACACACCCATAACAGGTGTGGGAGCCGGGCGAGGACCGCCAAATTGCCCGTGCCTCGCGTCTTGCGAGGGGATCCTGTTGCCTACAATAAGAGACGCCTGGCTTTGAGTAGGCGCTGGAGGGTCACAAGCGGTTGGACGAGCTGACGGGGAGGGCGCTTCATCCGCCGCCCCGTTCAGGCCTTCTTCCCGTTCCCTGAGTCTCCTTGCGTAGCGCTTCCTCTTGGCCTGGCTGGGTCGCTTGCGTCTCCGACTGCCAGAGGTAGGCGCGCCTTCTGCGTCGGCCTCTGGCTCTTCGGCCAGCTGTGAACCTGGAGAGTCAGGGACCGCCGAAGCGGTATGGCTCTCCCAACCGGCGAGCAAAGCACACGAGACTTGGAGCACCAAAATTGGTGACAGGTTCTCCGGACGGCGGAGCACGAGGGCCCACTTCCGGGACGGGTGGAGAGCAGACGAACCGACTACATCGGACGTGCCTTGAGCGGTGTCCGTGGGTCCATCGACGACGCCGTTGGGATTGACCTTCGGCTCGTTGACGGTGCAGGAATCCAGTTCCAGGGACACTGCGACGATCCGCTGGCGCTCCAAACGAGAGATCGCTTTCTCCACCACAGGGTGGATACTCACGAATCCCCATGTCTGTTGCTCTTCCAACGGGGCCGCAATGGCGGATCTGGTGAGAGCGTCAACATCAGAGCTGGACACGGCAACCCCCGAGAGCATTTTGCCTTCGACCAGAGCGTCCACCTCTTCGTACAGAGATGGAGCACTGTCGGCCGCAAGGTAGTGGGCTACCTTGGGTGTACCCTCGAGAAATTGGCCGAGCCAACCGAGTTTATCTCCCAGTGCGGAAACACCAAAAGAGACAAGTCCCTTCCAAAGGAGCGCAATGAAAGCCAATAAGCCCCATACAACGACCAGACCGGCACGAGAAGACGACGCGGGCGAGTTTGATGCCGCCGTGTCGCGGTCCACGGGACCGGAGTCCACGCAGATCTGCAACACGTCGGCCTCCTCCCACAGCGGGATAGCCACGCTGATTGTCGACTTCCGCGTGCCGGTGGCGTTCGGGAAACCTACATGGGCCGCAGAACTTGGGAAACCAGTCGTGCGGATGTACAGGAACTCCTTGTGCCCAGGAGCCGTGTACGTGGAGGTTATGGCCTCCGCCAGGTCGTAGATCCCCTTGGCCAAAGCCGTTGCGCCCACGGCGTCGGATATGGTCCTCGCGAACCTCCCGCTAAGATCATTGTTTCCTGGCACTTGGAAGAATGATCCCCAGAGAGTGAGGAAGATAAATCCTCCGACAAAAGGTAAAAGCATTTTCTGTTCTCAACAGTACGTTAGCCACCAACACACAAGTGAGTTTCAAAGGGAGAACAAGGAAGGAGAGAACAGCAAATCTGCTCAATACTTTTCTTTGTTTTGAATCTTTTAAACGACGCAGAAAAGCAGTCTGATTTGCTAGTGAGAGTTGTTTGGTTGGTTAACAATCAGTGTTGAGGTGATAAGCTTGGAAATGATGAGAGAAGAGAGAAGAGAGAGGAGAAGGAGAAGGAGAAGGAGAAGAAGAGGGGGAGGAGAGATACCTGTGAGCAACACTTACTGTGCGTCGAGGGCAACTCTCATTCACTATTGAAGGTGAAAGTCTCAACAGTGAATGCTGTCAGGGCTGGCAGGTGAGCTGGTGCAAGTGAGAGAGAGAAATGACCCACATATGAGGGACAGAAAAGCAAGCAAGCAAGAAATTAGTGTCAAGCCTTGTATTCGAATAGAAGTGAATCATATATGAACAGCAGGAGGGCTGGAAAGGTCACATATAGGACAAATGCTCGTCATAAGCTCCTCAGGATATGCTTTTGTGATAGAAAACGGTTGAGACACAGAAAGAAACCTAACTCCACCATGTAAACCCAAGATATCATATCTGATGAAAAGGAAAGCAAGAAAGAATTCAGCAGAGAGAAACCCTCTAGTCGAGGTCCATTTCCTCCTCGACACCTCCATCCACCAACAGTCTTGTCTTCTTCTTCTGTCTGAGCTTCTCCTCGCCGACCACTCTGCTTGAGATCTTGCTGACATCCAAAGGCTGGCCCTCTTCTCTTTCCCGCAGTTCCTTGCGGATGAGGTGCTCGCCCTGCGCAACGACCCTGCGGTCTTCCTCGCGCTTGCGCTCGCGGGCCAGCTTGCCGCCCAACCTGCGTTTTGTGAACGCACGCTCTCTGCGGGCTCTGATCTCCTCCACTCTCTCCATGGCCTTGATGGTAGCAGCAACCAGGTTTCTGTCGTATTTGACGGGGGTGTTCCGCTTCTTGGCGAACTGAGACAGCACCAGGGACGAGTCGACAATCATTTCCTTTCCGCGGGCGGCACGGTGAGTCTTGGTCCACTTCAGCTTTCGGGGTTGACGCTTCATCTTGAAGTTTGCATGACACTTGCTCCGACCTGCAACCGAGTTAGATCTGTTGTCGTGCATGGGGTGGATGTAGAACTGGGTACTGACAGAATCGGAAAGATTTCGCATCGTTGCGGACGAAGGTGATACCCTTGCTCGGGTATACGGGCCTGTTTGAGGAGTCAATGTTGGACCCTAATTTCTGTAATCAGACAGATATTACCTGGAGCAAAAATGACAAGTTTCTACTCTCATCGTGATGGTTATAGGGACTGGTTTATTGCAAAAAGTTGATATCGTGGAAAAGGCGGCTCGAAAATCCGTAGAAACTTTTACAAAGCTTCGAAGCGTGGAGGAGACGGCGCTAAACCAAAATAGGCATCGCGGCGGCGTTCCGATTTTTATCTCGACAGCGCTCCGATTTTCTCCAACGTCAGAACTTCGATTGCCATCTAGGATCCATACCCTCATCGATATATTGCTTGAGCTGTTCCCTGATCTGCTACGTCTGCAGCCCACTTGAACATGGCTTCAACTTTCGCTATCGGCCTTGGTGTCGCTACGGCGGCCTTTCTGGTAAGGGAGGAGTTCTAGATGCTACTTTCCCATACTTAGTCGGCTGACTGTTTTCTTTCTGTTCTGCAGGGTCGCGCTGGTTACGTCGCTCTTCGCCGCTACCAGGGAGGTATGAACGCTATGGGAAAGGCATTTTACAAGGGGTAGGTCTCATCCGTTTTGATCATGTAATTAGAACGAGTCGAGGTTGGCTGATAGGTGCTTAGAGGATTTGAGCCACGCATGACCCGTCGTGAAGCATCTTTGATCCTGGAACTTCCGTACGTCTACTAATCCGTCCCTTTCCACCGTCCGGTTTGACTAACACAGCTCAGCGAGCGGACTCTGAACAAGGAGAAGGTCCGCAAGAAGCACCGCCAACTCATGCTGCTGAACCACCCTGATCGTGGTGGAAGCCCATATCTCGCAACCAAGATCAACGAAGCCAAGGAGTTTTTGGACAAGCACACATGATGATTCCTCTATATCGATAAATCGCTCTCGACAATCCAGGACCAATGTCGGTGTACTAGGATTCTTATTTTCTTTCCGAGTATCCGTTCGTCCATTGTACAAAAGATGACTTTTTGTGGGTGCATAGCGTGGCGTTTGGTTGGATTTGAGGACGGGATATAATCATACTTATAACCCCGGGGCTCCTTTTCGGAGATGTATATTTTCACCGCAGATGTCCTGACGAGATCGCCGCTCCTGATTGTTTAGTTCCGTGCTTCATAATTGTACTTGACTATGCATATTCGAATCACACTGCATTTGAATCTTCTCCGCCCTATACAGTCACCGGACGCTTGATAACAATGTGGAAAGCGATGCTGAGGAGTCTTGACCCCCTGTCGATGTCGATCATTGACGAGGGAGGGCTGTGTACTGCCTCAAACCGAACAAATAACGCACACTCTGCCAAGAAAGATTGAAGGATAACGAATACGGCCATACGAAATACGAATACGGTTATCACCGAGCAATGGATGATAATAAACGGTGACTGAACGAAAGAAGAAATTGGGCAGTGGACTGGGGACTGGGGACTCCGTTCTCTTGTAGATGGTCCCTAGTGCTGACTTTCGTTGTAGAACTCTTTCAAACACAACAACCAAGTCGTGCGCAGAGTGCGTCGACCACGGGATCCGTTTGTGATACTCGATGGATCGTAGATCCCGGATCCTGGATGATTCATGGCTCCATGAGGCCATCAGAATCTCGGAAGGGAAAAGCACATGACCACCGCCACTCTGGATAACCCACTGGGTTCCAAAGCGATGGAAGGCGGAACCTCAAAATCCCATGCTGTGGTTTCGCTCGGATTTCGGGGTTAACGGCTTCCGTTGCGATGATCCCGCTTAGTCGATTGTAGTTAGTCGCGGAGGGAAGAGTGACAGTAACTTCTAGTTGAAACTCTGAACCACGGGGAGACGGACTATCTGTTCAGTGTCTCAGACTAGATAGAGTTAGAACTCTGGAAATTATTAATCGGTTGATAGCAGAAACAAAAGGAACAGCGCCCAATCTGTATGGTCAGGAAGCTTCAGCCCAAGTCTTCTGTGATAGCCTGTAAGAATTTAGCTGCACTTTAGTCTCTCAACTAAGCGGACTTGGTCAACCAAAGGCAGCACCGTTTGATACGTAACTGTAATCTGCAAACCGAACTATGATTCCTCTCTCTTCCTTCAACGAATTTTATCTTCTTCTCCTTGATGATCGTCCTTGTCGCCTACATGGTACTCAGACAGTAGCAGTTCTAATCTGCAGCTGACGAGAGAGAAGGATTTTCTCATTCCCCACCTTTTGAAGGTGTAGTATTTGGGCTCGCCACGTGCTTGCCTCGGGGCAAAGATCGAGTAAGCCAGTTGACCGTCTTTGATTCATCCTTTTATTCTTTCTCGACAGCCTTTGCCGCCTCTACCAGCGATTTCGCGCTGCATGGCGATCGTCATCGACCATCCCTAGTCACTCATTTTGCATACTGGTCGAATCGGAGCGGATACCAACCTGCTTATCCTCTACATCGGCCTCCGAATCTGGATATTGAAACCCCGCATTGATCAGATCACTCGAGTCAAACGCCTGTTAACTCCACTCTGCCATCAGAGAGCTACTTGCGACAACAGGCATCATCTGCCATACATGCAACTGCGATGGATGGTATAGGGGACGGAACAGAGAGCATGGGCTTCGATATGCCCATGCTAATGAATCAGCAACCTCATTTGTTCGGGTCATACGGACATGATGGCTCTCCCGTCGCTCCCATTTTCTCCAATCCCACCTTTCATGATGAACCTTCAATCGGGACGGCGGACGACAACAGTGATGCGAAACGCAGAAGGATCGCGAGGGTGAGTGGGAACGCATCTCGTGCTCTGAATTCGAGCTCACCCGTTGACTTACTGTCTTTGAGGTAGGCCTGCGACATGTGTCGGAAGAAGAAGATCAAATGTGATGGGAAGATGCCCAAATGCTCGCATTGTACCAACTACAAGACGGATTGTGTGTTTACCCAGGTTGAGAAAAAGCGGAATCCTCCTAAAGGGTATGCTTACTTCTCTGCTTCTCGTCTGGATGCCCATGCTGACTTTCCATCGCGATTAGTGCCAAATATATCGAGGGCCTCGAAAACCGACTGGGGAGGATGGAGTCTTTACTGCGCCTTTCTGGTCTCTTGTCAGAAGACGATGGAGGAAAAACAGACCTTGGAACGCTGGAGAAGCGTCTTGCTGACCGGTATCACACAAGCGGTTCGAATACTCCGCATAATCCGCAGAAGATCAACATCCCCAGCCAGACTCAGACCGCTATGTCACAGCAAAATAGCTCATCGCACTATTCTACTCCTCGCTTAGAGTCTCAATCAAGCCCACGGACAGCTGCTACGTCCCCGGAATCGCAAAAGGAATCAGAGACGGAGGTTGAAGGCCTGTCAGACATGATGTGTTCCCTCGTGACAAATAACTGTGGGGAGACGCGATACATCGGTAAACCTTCCAATAACTCAACGTGCTGATAAACATAAATTACTGATCGTCCCATCTCAGGTTCGTCATCAGGTTTTTCGATCTTCTCTCCCAAAGGCATCCAATGGGTCAATGAGAAAACGGGCGATACCTCATTTCAAGAAATGATCTCGTCAGCCTATGTAGATGACAACAAATGGATGTACTGGAAGCCTGAAATCTTTAGCGATATATTTGCTCGCCGCGTGTTCAAGCCGTTGCCACCGAAGGATGAAGCCATGTCGCTTTTCAAAGACTTCTTCGACAACTTCAACTGCATGTTTCCGCTCTACCACGAGCCGACTTTCATGCACCTGGTCGAACGACAATATTCCCGAGATCCTTACGAAGGATCCGGCTGGTGGGCCAGCATCAACGTTGTGCTAGCCATTGCTCACAGATTACGAGTTATGAGCAATCTTGTCCCGCAAGAAGAGGACAGGAAAGCCTGGCTGTATTTGAAAAATGCCATGGGGGTGCTGACGGAACTGACCATGCGGAATACGGATCTTCTCAGTGTTCAAGCACTGCTTGGAATGGTAAGTTTTAGACAACGTCAAGAACGCATTACGGTTGGGTGTGCTGACCGCAAATTAGTCTCTTTTCTTACAGGGAACTCCAAACCCCCAGCCGTCCTTCTTCTTGGTTGCGGCGGCAATCAGACTTTCTCACAGCATCGGCCTCCACAAGAGAGGTTCTGGCTTCGGTCTGAACCCAGTGGAAGTTGAACAACGAAAGAGAGTTTTCTGGATCGCCTATCTTCTTGACAAAGAGTAGGTATAGCTAAACACAAGTATTCTGCACTTGTGCTAATCTGCCACATAGCATCTGTCTCCGCTCCGGGCGTCCGCCGGTACAAGACGACGACGACATGAATGTCGAACTACCAAGCGACGATCCACCCGACAACATCGGCAATGTCCCATTATCTGACGGTAGAAGCAAGTTTAACTTGTTCCGATCCATGTGTCGCTTCGCTACTATTGAAAGCAAGGTGTACAAACGGCTCTACTCCGCCAAGGCATCAAAACAGTCTGATGGCGAGCTTCTGAATACTATCGGAGAACTCGACAAGGAACTTGAAGATTGGAAGGACAGTATCCCACTGGATTTTCGGCCTGAACATGAAATCAAGGCTTCGCACACACCTCTCATTCTCCATGTGGTTGTCCTACATTTCGCCTACTATAACTGTTTAACGACCATTCACCGTATGTCTGTGCATCACGGCTATTGGACAAGTCGTCTCTCCAATTACGCCATCCAGGGTCTGAATGCCAGGCCCTTGAACCCTAGGGTCTTCTTATCGGCGGTACTCTGTGTGACTGCTGCCAGGGCGTCTATTAACCTAATTAAATACATTCCGCAGGGTGATTTCGCTTGTGTCTGGTGAGGGCATTGTTCTCTGGAAAAAGATATTGCTTCTTAAGCTAACAATATTCAGGTTGATACTCTACTATCCCGTGTCAGCTCTTGTCACACTTTTTGCCAATATTCTGCAGAATCCCAGTGATGCTCGCGCTCGGTCAGATGTCAAGTTGATGAATGTAGTCGTCAATTTCCTGTCGACCTTGGTCTCGGATGAGTCGAACGGCAGCATCAAGCGAATGCTTGGTCTATGCGGAGAATTCGAGAGGATTGCGAAGGTGGTCCTTGATAAAGCTGAGAAGGAGTCATATTCGAAAAAGAAGCGCAAATCACCCGAAGAACCGGTCAACCTACAGCAAAGTACCCCCGAAGAACATCCCGCGCCCTCACCCTCGACAACGCAGCCCACTCAGGCGCCGTCAAGAAATGTCCCAATGTCGTCGCCATTGTTCGCTGAAAATCCAGGTGATCCCGGCTGTAATACTATGGCCGACGATGCAGGAGGTTTTGCCTCCAATCGTGAAATCCCCAGGACAACTGGTATCTCAACCAATATCCCTCCCAACATACAGGCCATGCCCGGTATTGGACAGGATTACCAGGGCATGCTGAGTCCCGATCCGCTGGAAGGTGTCAGTTTTGCCGATCAACCACCATATTCGGCGACCGCAAATACCCCTTTGTCATCCTTTCAGCAGCCCTTCGTCCCTCAAGATTTGTGGCAGATGCCGATGACCATCGAATGGGACTGGGCAGACATGTCAACAAATTTCCCGGTCTTCGACACCAACGGTCCACCCCACGGTGGATTGTGATGACAGCCTAATAATGATTAAAACCGAATAACGAATCGGACACCAGCGTGGGATGCTAATTTGGGCTCAGTAGAGCATCGGAGTTAACGGAGTCAAGCCGGGCTTTCTCTACTCGCTCGCTGCGGTGCATTTATTTTCTTTTCATTTACATTCTCGGGCATAAAAGGCGTTTACGGCTTGTGAAGGAACTGGACAACACTCCACTTGCTCATCTTATCCATTGGACAGTGTGTATCACGATTTGTACAAATAGTAGAATGCTTCTGGTCAAGGCGGAAAGGAAGGGTTGACTTCAATACGAAACACATACTCATATAAACGACGTCTAACAATATGCCTTGAACAGATGCATTTGTCTGATTTGAAATGCCCCGAAAGGTCATAGATAATGCCTAATGGGTTTATTTCGAACAATCATACCTCAATAAATACTGTAAAGTTCATCGGTCATCATGTCCGTTAAGATTAAGATTCCGATGCGATCTTTCTGGTTGCGATTGATGAGTCAGCAAACCAGCGGAACTGCGAAAAATCCCAGGCCGACGGAAGGTGTCAATGGCCGGCGGCGAACTGCTTCTGTAAGAGCTCCTCCTCTCAGGCACGAACAAACATCTCCTACCCTCTTTTTTGTCTCATCTAGAGCCTCTATGGCTTCCGCGGACTCTCTTTCTAACTGAAGTGAGCCTAATTTAATCCTTTGACCTCGCCTTCGGGCTCATCTACCTCGACCATGGCCACCTTACTCAGACGGCCAGGCAATCTTGCTCGATATTCGAGGAGAGCCGCAGAATGCATCAATCGCACACGTCCGCTGTCTGCGCGTGTTCCGCAGTCGAGATTATCATCGTTGATCACGGCCCACAGTGTTAGGACCTATGCTACTGGAAACCCCGGGGGTCCGAAGCCCCCGAATGACAAAGGCGGCCAGAACAAAGCAGCGACGGGTCCGGGGAATGACGCCGGGAAACCTGGAGATAGGAAGACGCCAAACGATCCCGAGTCCCCTCTTAGCAAGGAGGAGCAGGAACAAGTCAATCTATTCGTCGACCACCTGAAGAACAAGGTGCCGCCATCGCAACATCAGATGCTGGATGATATACGGACTCTGTTGCTAAGGGAGGGATTACCGGCGGAGATGCAGCAGTTCATCAAGAAGCACGTTCAGTCCGGAAGGCCGGCGTCTCTGATGGATTATGTCAAGTTAACACGATACATGTCGCAGCACATGACCGACTACGCCTACAAACTGAACCAGATCGAGGAGGAACGGAATAAGGAGAAACCCAAGTCAGAGGACGGTGTACAGGGCGAGCAGCAAAAGCAACAGCAGCAGCAGGGAGAGCAAAAGAAGGGACGCGATCAGGGGAACAAGCAAATACCTCCGAATTTCCGCACCTTTGAATTCAAGTTCGACCCCGCCTCGTTTTTGATCACCTCGCTTATCACCTATTATGTATACCGCAGCTTCTTTCCTGGTGAAAACAGCAAGGAGATCACATGGCAAGAGTTTAGAGCGAACTTCTTCGACAAAGGTCTTGTGGAAAAACTGACGGTTATTAATCATGCCGTAGTCAAAGTGGACTTGCATCGTGACGCGTTGGCTCGGGTATACCCTGACTCGCCGGCGTTACAGCCGAATTTTCACTATTACTTTGGTATTGGTTCCGTGGATAGCTTTGAGCGCAGGTTGGATGAAGCTCAGCATGAGCTTGGGATTCCAAGCTCCGAGCGGATTCCCGTCGCCTACGTCGATGAGGTATCATGGCTTACCACATTTCTGTCCATCGCTCCTACACTTCTCCTGATAGGTTCTTTCTTCTGGCTGTCGAGACGTGCCGCCGGCGGTGCAGGTGGTCAGAGCGGAATCTTCGGTATGGGAAGGAGCCGGGCCAAGCGCTTCAATCACGAAACCGATATCAAGATCAAGTTCTCCGACGTTGCGGGTATGGACGAAGCAAAGGTCGAAATCATGGAGTTCGTCAGCTTCCTCAAGACCCCCGAGAAGTTCCAGAAACTCGGTGCCAAGATCCCTCGCGGTGCCATACTCTCAGGTCCTCCCGGTACGGGTAAGACGTTGCTCGCAAAGGCCACTGCTGGTGAATCCGGCGTACCCTTCTTCAGCGTCAGCGGTTCCGAGTTCGTCGAAATGTTCGTTGGTGTCGGTCCTTCTCGTGTTCGTGATCTTTTCGCCAACGCCCGGAAGAATGCCCCTTGCATCATCTTCATCGACGAAATCGATGCCATCGGTAAATCTAGAGCCAAACAGAGCTTCGGTGGAGGTAATGACGAGCGGGAGAGCACCTTGAACCAGATCCTGACGGAGATGGATGGTTTCAACACCACGGAACAAGTTGTCGTTCTCGCTGGTACCAACAGACCCGATGTCCTCGACAAGGCTTTGATGCGGCCTGGACGCTTTGATCGGCACATTGGTATCGACAGACCAACGATGGAAGGCCGGAAACAGATCTTCCGCGTCCATCTGAAGAAGGTTGTGACCAAGGAGGATATGGATTATCTTGAAGGCAGACTCGCTGCTTTGACACCTGGCTTCGCTGGTGCTGACATTGCTAACTGTGTCAACGAGGCAGCTTTGGTTGGTAAGTTTCAAAAGTTTTGGTTTGTGGGTGTCCAGCAATGCTAATTCTTCTCTTAGCGGCTCGTGAGAACGCCGAGTCCATCACCATGAGGCACTTCGAGCAGGCTATCGAGCGTGTCGTCGGAGGTTTGGAAAAGAAATCACTTGTTCTCTCTCCCGAAGAGAAGCGGACGGTTGCTTACCACGAGGCTGGACACGCTATCTGTGGCTGGTATTTCCGTTGGGCCGATCCCCTGCTCAAAGTCTCGATTATTCCTCGGGGTCAAGGAGCTCTGGGTTACGCACAGTATCTGCCAGCGGGTGGCGACACATACCTGATGAACGTAAATCAGCTGATGGATCGCATGGCTATGACTCTTGGAGGCCGTGTCAGCGAAGAGCTGCACTTCGATACTGTTACCAGCGGCGCCAGCGATGATTTCAACAAAGTTACCCGCATGGCAACTGCCATGGTAACCAAGTTCGGCATGTCGCCCAAGCTCAGATACATCTACTACGAGGAGGACCCTCAACAGCAGCTTCACAAGCCCTTCTCCGAGGACACCGCTCGGGAGATCGACAGTGAAGTCCGCCGCATCGTCAATGAGGCATACAACCAATGCCGCGCTCTACTCACTGAGAAAAAGAAGGAAGTTGGCATTGTCGCCGAAGAGCTCCTGGCCAAGGAAGTCCTCAGCCGTGATGACATGATTAGACTCCTCGGTCCTAGACCCTATCCCGATTCAGGCGAGTTCGCCAAGTACTTCGGTGCC